>NC_090657.1:83973818-84201318 GCF_040937935.1 Hyperolius riggenbachi | reverse complement strand
ATTTGACATTTCATTTCAGAATTCATTTGTTGTTATAGACCAGGCTTTCTCAACCAGGGTTCCCTGGAACCCCAGGGTTCCTTGAGGACTCTGCAGGGGTTCCTTGGCATTTTACCCCATTGTGAGGGAAGTATAATAGAGCACACTATAATAGGTGGTACTGTAACAAGAAGCACTAAATTGGGGGGTCAGGAGACAATTTAATGAGTGGCAGTGTAATAGGAGATAGTGAAATTAGCAGCCTAACCTATTTAAAGACCATGCCTCTTGAAAAATAAATATAGGGGTTCCTCGAGACCAAAAAAATTGTATGCAGGGGTTCCTTGAGATCCAAAAGTTATTTACAGGGTTCCTCCAAGGTAAAAAGGTTGAGAAAGGCTGTTATAGACGGTATTTTGCCGTTTAATTTCCGTTTATTTAACCTATTTAGCACTACATTTTCATTTACAACTATAAACAAAAATTATTGTTTTACACTACAACCTATAATTTCGGCTATATCCCACACCCTTTTTCCAGGCGCCCTTTTTTGATACACGTGGTATGGAGGTGTTGAATTGGCATGTTGCAATTATAGCCTCTGAGCACACTGTACACCAGCGGTTCTGCATGTGTGTTTGACTTTTAAGCATAAAATGATTAGTTGCATATTCAGCAGTGATGCATCATAAGTCTCTTGCTCACTTAAAGCTAAATGATTGAAAATATATTCTGTTTTAGGAAGTCATATTTATGTTCCAATCATTGCATTCCAATCTAGGGATCCCACACTGTAATCCATAAAAGTTTCTTGGAAAAGTCTCGATAAACGGTCACCTCATGAATACTGTTCTCTTGTTTGCTCATCCAATCCAATAGTGACACTTCTGGCTGCTGGGACTCCGTATTCTATATCTGGTCAATGGCATCAGTTTGGACTTCCACAGCCATCTAGAATGGTAGCGCTAAAGGTGCCCACTTATGACACAATCTTGACTGTATAATTTTACCACTTCGATATAATATGAGGGACTAACGTGACGTATCCATGAAAAGTTTATTCACTCAGTTTACCCTTCTACTACATAGATTTGGTGACCTTGTGCAATCAAGATTGTATCACTAATGGGCACCTTATGGAGGGATTTTTAATGGGAATGATGGACCTCTCTCAATAAGACAGCCCTGATAAATAAGGAAACAAACTGTACCACCAAATAAGTCATTAATGTTAAAGCGGACCCAAACCAAACATTTTTTTTAATTCAAAATATTTAGTTGCAGCACACTGACACATACAAAGATAAATAAACACTCCTTCAAGCCTATGAGCATTTCAGTGCATTGTTTTCACCTTTCTCTTTTCATAATTAGAGTTACACAGGTGGCAGCCATTAGCAATTCCTCCTTTGCTGGACACCACCTACTCCACCAGTCTGCCGGATTCTGTCCCGACAATATGAGGAAGGTATCCCGCTTCATCAGGCATTAACAATGGAGCAATAGCGTATGTGGTCAGTAGAAGAGCCAGGCACCTCTGTGACTGCGCGTTTCACAGGTTTGATCCCGCTTCATCAGGCAATAACAGAGCAATAGCATATGTGGTCAGTAGAAGAGCCAGGCACTTCTGTGACTAGTCACAGAGGTGCCTGGCTCTTCTACTGACCACATATGCTATTGCTCCGTTGTTATTGCCTGATGAAGCGGGATCAAACCAGTGAAACTCGTTGCATATTTGGAGTTCATAAATAAAATATATTGACTGTCTTTACTACAGTCGTTGTGTGTCTACTTGGAGGAGATAAGTCCACCACTACCTCATCTATTTACCAAGAATTTGTTTTTTTTAAGCTCATTTAGCTTCCTTTTATCCTTTTGGCACCTCTGTTCTCCTGCATAATATTGAGTCCACCCTGGGTTGAAGGTTGAACCCCCTTTTCTCATCTACAGAGAGCGACTTCTTATTCCTGAGTGGGGTCAGAAAAATCCCCCCACCTGCTTTTACAGTGGTTGCCTAATGGTAACCCCGGTTTGTGAGTATTAATATTTACTCTATCTAGTAACCATTTACCAGTACATTTTACACTATTGGGGCTCTTGGTGTTCCTTGTTTTTATACCTTTAACCTTTTCAATAACCCTCCACCTCCGCTTATCACTAGAAGACACATCCTCTCTAAAATTTAGAGTTTAAGTAGCCTATCTCTCCACTAACTTGTTTATTGATCTCCTTCGTCTGGTTTTCTCAGTGACCTTTCCATAAAAGCTGAGTTCCCTGTGATCTCCTAACTGCAAGAGGTAAAGGTCATTCCCCCATACGTATACATATTTTTCCTTGACATTTTCTAAACCTTTGACACAGTCGATCACTAATCACGCTCTGCTTTTTCACTCTATCATCTACACATGCCAAGAGTTTAACACATTATTGGGATTCTGTTCAGTAGTCATGGATCAGAATAAAGTAACTGTAGCAAGGTTTATTGCAGGCTTCAGCATCTCTCTACATAAAGCAGTGGCTTTTCTACCTATCTCCAGCCAGGACAAAACAGGAAACAACGATCCCTAACAGTCTAAATAATCAAGTGTATCAGTGCCATCTATATGACCCGGCAGCATTATACACTCACACCCCTAACACCTAAAACCTAAGTTCATCTACTCCCCCTGAACATTCCTGCTAAATATCAGCATAACACTTAATTCATTCATTCTTTTTTTAATTTTTTTTTTTATATGTCCATCTAATGACCAACACTCAATGTTACACTTACGCTGCCATTAAAGAGACACTGAAGCAAAAAAAAATGATATAATGAATTGGTTGTATCAGAATTTTTTTTCGCTTCAGTGTCTCTTTACATAATATTACACACTCCTGAACTTTTGGAGTGTTACTTTATTGTCGACCACAGCTGAACACACAATATAGCAAAATCAACAATAGAATACCAAATCAGAGGCGCTTGGCCCAGACTGAGACCTGCATTTGCCATATGCTCCTAACCAATTGCCCGATGAAGCAGGGTCATACCTGTGAAATATGTTGCAAAGAACCTTGGAGTGTATCAATAAATTTTCTATGTTTTAAACGTTAATACGTTTTTGTGTCTACTTGTGTCTACCACTGCCTCCCCAGGTTTTAAAAGTTGTATCTATTTTTACTCTTTTGGCACCTCTGTACACCTTGTACTTTTATTAATTTAGTACATAAAATCTGAATGGAAAAACAATTGCTTCCTTCAGTATTAAAGAGACACTGAAGCGAAAAAAAATATTATGATTTGTATGTGTAGTACAGCTAAGAAAAAAAACATTAAGATCAGATACATCAGTCTAATTGTTTCCAGTACAGGAAGAGTTGAGAAACTCCAGTTGTTATCTCTATGCAAAAAAGCTATTAAGCTCTCCGACTAACTTAGTCGTGGAGAGGGCTGTTATCTGACTTTTATTATCTCAACTGTAATTGAACTGTTTACTTTTCCTCTGCTAGAGGAGAGTTCATTACTTCACAGACTGCTCTGAAAGACTAATTTTGAATGTTGAGTGTTGTGTAATCTGCACATATTATAGAGTGATGCAATGTTAGTAAAAACACTATATACCTGAAAATAAAAATATGAGAATATTTTCTTTGCTGCTAATCTTCTAGTAATTATTTATAGTACACAACCAATTCATTATATCATATATATTTTTTCGCTTCAGTGTCTCTTTAAATCACACAGGTGTCCCACTTTGTATCCACTCAGTAAGTTATGCTTTGTGACTTGTGAAGCTTAAATTATGACCCCCACCGCTACCTGATCTAGTATTCCGTAGCCCTCCCTGTAATATTGGCACTGACAGTTGTTTGTAGAACGCATTTTAGGAACAGCCGCTCAGTCAAAGCCCATAAAAGTGCAATAAAACTAAGCCATTTAGCAAACCGCTTTTCCAGAGCAGTCTCTTTGTAATTCAAAATAAATTATACTTAGTATATTTTGCTTCCAGGGGTGCGAAATATGTTGATCCTTTATGAATAAAAGATATTAATGATAACAAATGAAAAACATTATAGTAATGCAAATAAACATATAACTGTATCTCGGCACCAGCTACAGTTGTGGGCCTGAGGTAATTTCCTGTCACAACCTGCTTTGAATATGCCCCTCCCAGAGTTCTTTGCATGTAGATGAAGGTTTGTCAGGCTCAGAAGATGTGAGAATTTGAATTGATGTAAATAGTTAAAGGAATGTTATTGAATGCTGAGCGTTCTCTGACACACACCGTTTCTCTCAAATTTTGCATTTCTTTTGTGGTCAGAAGCTCGGTCGGTATTTTCAGTCATAAAGGCAGACTGAAGAAATGTCAGTTTGTAGAATGAATGCACTCTCCTGCCTCTTTTGTATGCTTTCAATAATAAATACATATTGATTTGAGTCTGGAACATTGCATTTCACCATCAACCTTCAGTTTTTCTATTCAGAAAAAAATGCTAAAGTAGTGTCCATTTAAACTGAACATTTTAAAGTGTAGAACTCTGTTCATTCTAAAAGCAAAATACATAGCATATTTGGTGGACTTCTGTACACAGAGACAAGTTGACATATTGAATAATAGAGATCCTTTTGAGGCACCAACATGGCACTAATGCCTTGCAGTGCTAGGATGCTGGGATTATATTCTGTCAAATACTAGCTTCAGTATACAGCCCAGCTCATTGGCCTTTACCATGGCTTTGGTTGGGACATAAAGTTGTAAATGCTTTTAGCAATGGGGACAGATGTGACTCTGTAACCTTTTATTTGCTTGGTGGACTGTCTTCATGTGGCTAATGTTGCCCTTTTTTTTACAGCAGCTTTTCACAGTACTGTCTAGCTGGATGCAGAGTTGTACCACAAGGTATTATCAGACATAAGGTTTGGATTTCTGCTGAGGCCACAAAGGCCCTGGTCTTGGGTGGCTGCAGTCTCTGGGGGCACCTGGATACTGTATAAAGGAGAGGTTGTTACATATGAAAGAGGACATTGAAAATTGGGAGCAATATGTGCTGCAGTACATGGATGATACACACGGAAGAAAGGTCTGCACATGAAATGGGAGGGGTGCTGCTGCACATGAAAAGGGAATCGTAATGTACTTGGCCTAAGGCAGAAAAAGCATAAATCCAGCCTTGTCAGTCCTGAGTGGGATTTGACACTTGGGAGAATAACTGCTTGAGGTGTTAGGATTTAGATCAGTGCTAGGGTTAAGTTTAAAAAGGGTTAAAGCTATGGTCTTCCCAGCAGTAGCATATGGCTGTAAAAGTTGGACTATAAACCAGGTAATGAGTAGAAACATTTTATGTTTTAGAACTGTGGGTGTGGAGAAATACCGAGAGTCCCCTGGACTGCTAGAGGACCTAACCAGGCATTACTTAAGGAAATCAGGCCAGAGTGTTCACTAGAAGGATTGATACCACTATTAAAGCAGCAGGGACAGCCATTCTAACCCAGGCTAAAAAACCCATATATAAATAGATACCAAATTTTTCGGACCATAACACGCACGTTTTCTCCCCCAAAAGTGGGGGGAAAAGTTGGTGTATCTTGTGATCCGAAGGTATCCATAAGTGTCCCCTCTGTTTTCTCCTGTGTCCCCTGTTCCCTCCTGTCACTTCTTCTCTCTGGGTATCCCATGTGCCAACCACCCATTCCTCCTGTGTCCCCAGTGTCTTCCTTTGTCTGACTGCTTGGCCTTCCATGCCCTTCTGGTAAGTTACGGTGTATACTTGTGGACGACAATGTCCTAGGTGTTGACCCCAGGACCTCCATGCAGCCATCCAGTCCCCCTTGGCCACGGCTCCAGCTGACCTGGAGTCGTGGCAGTCTCAAGATACTGTGCGGCCAATCATGGGGGAGCGCTGCATGTCAATCACTGCCGCCTGGTACCCTGACAGGAACCGATGGTCTAGGAGGCGGGACCATAGCTCTGTCATTGGGCCAATTACTGCACTCACAATTATTATGCAGACAAATCTGTCCCTTTTTCTTCTCTGTCAGGAGACCGTCTTGCCTGATGTAGCTGTAAATTATTGGATTGATCTTATTAGTACTAAAAGTGCTGTCCATAGGATATATCATTCAAACAACAAAAAATGTAAATGGTCTCACAAACTGAAGCAAATCGGGAAATGCTCTAACACCATCACAGCGCCTCCAGAACCCTTTCTCATTTTAGTCACATGGGAAAGCTTTTGATTAATGCAGTATGCATTGTTAATAACTTTGCTTGCAAGATTAAAAAAAAAATAGTGGCAAAGTCAAAGTTTAACCGGTTCTAGGCGAAGAGGATTGACATTTACACCATGTTTGAAGGCTCTTATTCCTGCCAGGGCATAGATTTCATTCTCCTGTCGCAGTTCCAGTGTCTGTGCACTCTACTGGAGCAAAATGTATTGGCTCCTGACCCTGTGATCACTGTGAGCCAATCACAGTGATGACATACGAAAAGAGGAAAAAAGCAAGGATGGTCGTAAGTGCCAACATTGATTTGATTACGATAATCCTATTTCCAATTTCCGAGTCTTGTGATTGGCCTAAAACTTAGGCCAATTATCGGAAACTTAAGGTTGCCACTAATAATCCAATCTTTTTCGTCCAAATTTACCAAATCAATGTAGTGTAAGGGTAAATTGAGTGAATATATTGAGTTGATCATTTAGGCAGTTCCTTTATATTACATAGAAATGGAAAGAGTGGATGAAAAAGGTTGGATAATTAAACAGACTTGGAATTCAGAAATACTGGGTATTATTGGACCAATCGGAGAATGCGGTGATTTACCGCAGAAATCAGAATAATTTTTAAGGCAATTACAAGATTCGGAAAAACAAGGTAGTATCAGTGTCTTGTATTTGGTCTAAAATTATCACAGCAATCTGATATCTGACGCAAAAAAGATTTGAAGATTTCCAATTGGCTGCAATGTGGGTTTTCACTGCTGTGACAATGAATTGAATTAATTTATGTTGAGCGTGGGTAATAGAATCTGGTTTAAGCCCTAGAAGGAAGATCTTAGGATCAAGGGATATACACTTAGTGAATAAATTGTTTATGAGAAAATGGACCCTCCCCAAAAGTCTGAGACTCCAGGACATGAATACCCGAATACCCGATGTGAAACATTGTTCCCAGTACTCTACAACCTCGGAAACATAGTGGGTCTCAAGTTGAGTCAATTATATGTAGCCTGTGAGGAATTAGATAGGTGTGACGGAGGAGCCGTAGGGAAACCTCCATGTTAGTGGTCTACATACTGCTCTTAGAGAAGGTCTCCAGGCATTGGATCCATTGGTCATCTTCCAGAGAGGATCTCAGGTTTTGTTCCCATTGTTTTTGGCATGGTTGCTTAGTAAAATAGAGGGGGGGAGGGAGGGGGAGTATTAAAAGCAGAGTATAGAAGCGATAATGCACCTTTCTGCATGGGGTCTTGGTTACATATGCTCTCAACACTCTTGTATTTTTTAATCTTGCTCTTTTCCCTAGTACCGGTTCTTATCTGTAGGTAAAGTCCTATCTAATTTTTCAAAATTATTGCTGTGTATTAAAGTATGAATTGCAACATATATTTCCTTTTTGTGTCTAGTTTCCCATTAAAATAGCTTGCAACCAATAATAGAGCCATTAAAACGAATTATGACTTACTATGGAAACCACAGTATAGATCCTAACTCAGCTGCCAGAACACATTTACAATACAGCCCTTCCGGAAAAAAAAAAAAAAAAGATTAAGATCTTTTGGGCTTAAGTTAAAATAATTCAAAGAACAAATTGTTTCTAAAAAAGAAGAGTTTGGAACATCACAGGAAATCACCACCTTTTACACATGAGGTATAGGACTCGGTAGTTCTGCAAATGGCTAAAACGTCTTATTAGTCAGTGGCTGTGACCTTTCCATGCACAGAATATCTCCACAATTACACGGATGGAACACTATGAATGACTCACTATAGCTTGTAGCAAGTGACAAAAAGGGAAGAAAGGAAAGCGAGATGTTTAGCTATGGAGCAGGTTGACCGCTGCTAATTTCAGTATCAAAACTGCGTCATCTGACAAATACTGGTAGCTTGGCATGCAGCACATCTGTCCTTATGTGAACTGGGTGAGGAAACTGGCATATCAGTACTAACAAGGTTGTTTGCTGGTTGTAAAACTATATGGGCTTGATTCACTAACCGGCGCTAAGCCAAATAGATAGTGGGCGCAAACCACAGCGTTAGGTGGTTTGCGCCCATAGGAACTCACACATTGCGCGCAGCCTATGTTTAGTGCACGATGGGACGATAACGTCGCACTTTCAAGGCCTTATTCCTGCAGACGGCAATAATTGTGCATGTGCACTTGGCTTAACTGTACAAAAAAGGAGCATTTTACATCTTGAAATTTTCAGTATAAGGAGTGAGATAATATTTTCAGTGGCAATCAGCTGTGATAAGATAATGTTAATAGTATGGACTAAATTGTTTCATTCAACAAACTGATTAATGTTCACATAAAACTAAGCAAAAGTAAAAAATTTTAATTATAAAAGCATAGATCTGAAACTAGAAGCCAAGGATGCCTGCATGTTGCTGTGGTTTGCATCACGTGTGTGATTGGGGCCGAGACGAGCATGTGCGATCATCTGGTGATGTAAAGGAGTGGATTGTATTTATTTTGTTTTGGGTAAATTTCAGCCCCCAGTGCCAATAAGTTGTAAAGTTAGACATAAACATTATATGGTAAATCTATTTACTAAAGCATGCATGGGCACATTCTGAGACCTTCCTGTTTCGTAATAACATGAAAATTACCCGTGTTTTATTTCCAATCTATTTTTCGGTCACAATTTGTGTTCTGTTACTTTTTTGTGCCTCTCTGCTGTGGCTAAAATTAGTTTGCTGCGTGGGGACATGAGTCTGGATTTTCCATTCTTAATATGAGGAAGACATTTGAAACAAACTGTATAAACTAGGGATCCTTTTTCAAAAGTGTATATATATATATATATATATATATATATATATATATATATATATATATATATATATATATATATATATATATATATATATATATAGTATTTGTTTCTTTTGCTTAGCATTAAAAATATAAAATACCTTTTAATTAGAAATCTTTAGACTGCCAAAATAGTTTTGAGACAATAGAATGAGCCAAGTAACTGCCAGTGCTCAGCACATTATGTACAAATGAAGGCCAGTGAAATTTTGAAATATGGGGTTTGTTTAATTACAAATTAAATACAAAAAGGAATCATAGCAAATGAGATAGGTGCGAGTTAAGGGAATAGGGAAAGAGGCAGAAAGTTTATTTGTTATAGTCATTTGACGACCAACTTAGTAAACTCACTGTTAACAGCACCAACACTCTTATTGCTAGGTTCCAGTCAATTATGTCTTCACTCTAGCAACAGATGAAACTGTTATCCCAAAGCAGCAAAAGGTCCACATAGTCCTTAAAATGTAGTGTCCTTTGAGTGTTTCTGATCCTGAGGTGGTACAACAGACTAGATCTGGAGTCAGACCCACAAACAGGAACCAGCAGTTGTAGACAGCTGCTTTGGAAACAAGTAGGTGTTAGAGTGTAGCCAACCCAGAAAGAAGGGATACAGGAGTACTTTCATATGAATGGGTAGTGTTGCTGTTCACATGAAGTAAAATTACTCTTTAGTATCAGTCATTCAGTTCAGTTCAGTCAATGCCGAATACCCAATGGAAACATAGGGATCACAGTGCGCTATACCAATTTTGCCAAGGTCAACCAGTTACTGTCTGGAACCAAGCATCAGACCTAAGCCATATCTGATATATTTGATCAAGCATCCATCTGAGTGTTGTGTATTTGATCAGGCAGATCAATGGTATGGAGTTAGGGGGAGAGAGGTGAGCATACTTCTGCTGCTTGGTAGCTCTTATAGCATTTTCAAGAAATTAGAACTTGCAGGTAGGAACTTTCAAGCCGGTTTAACACCAGCAACCAGCCTTTTGATTGCGGTGCGAGCGAATGACCAAACTAAAACAGGCTTTTTGGTCTTACGTAGGTAACCTACATGACAAAGGATGCAGATACCATCCGAAACGGTGACAGTCCATTGTTGGAACCACGCCACAATGTGACACTGCCCACTCCATCTGGTAGCTGAACCATCGCTTGGCAGAATAAGTGCTATTTTACTTGAGCTACAATTACATCTAATGCTTTAAACAGATGTAGGCTGTACATTGTTCACTACTTGAGGTGAATAAAAGACCTTTCTACAAAGCCTTCCAGTGCTGGTCATTCATGGATTCATCACACACACAATGGGTTTGATTCATTAAACCGTGATAACTCAAATATCACACCTTATGAAAAGATATCGCACCTTACCAAAGATATCACACTTTATCAAAGTTAACATGCCTTACCAGAGCAGCATAGCGAGCACTAGGAGCCCGCAGGGGCTCAGGGCAGGACGAGTGCCATTGTCATTTAGTAGGAATAAGTTTGTAACTCTGATAAGTCATGTTATCTTTGATAAGGTGTGATATCTTTGATAAGGTGTGATATCTTTGATAAGGTGTGATATCTTTGATAAGGTGTGATATCTTTGATAAGGTGTGATATCTTTGATAAGGTGTGATATCTTTGATAAGGTGTGATATCTTTTCATAAGGTGTGTTCTTTGATAAGGTGTGATATTTGAGTTATCACAGTTTAGTGAATCAAGCCTTATGAAAGTAAATGGAGAATTGCTCTTCTGTTTAAAAATTTCAAAATTAAGTTTGCATTTTTGCATGCATGGAAAAACGTTTTAATTGTAAAACTTTTTATATTGCAAGCTCTCATGATTTTAAGCCGTTTTTTTGCCATACAGATATCATAAGCAAACATTGTGACATGTTTAAATTCATTTTAATGCATTTGCTTTATCGGAGATATTCCCACTTTCAAAATGTCTCCATGAGTGCCATAGAAGCGACGTGACTGTATATATATTATACAATATTCTGGCATTTTAGTAGCAAATACATATTAAAATGACTCAAGGGCCAAAATGCTAAGCATTTGTGATTTGTTCAATATTTTCGAAGCGATTTTGTTGCGTTTGGAAGGGATGCAATATTTTATTTCTGCATTCCTTCAATCACAATCACGCCGAAAACGTTACATGCAGCACGATGCAATTTCATGGAGATCACACACACTATGGCTGGGTGCACACATAACGTAACGCGAAAGGCTGTGTTTTATGTCATGTTTTATGTTAATGTTGTATGTGTGTTTTTTTGCGTTTTGGTGCATTTTTTAACGCAGATGTGTTTTTCAAGCATTTTGCATGCGTTTTAATGCATTTGCGGTTCGTAAATGTAAAACGCATATGCGTTTTTGTATGCGTTTTTACATTTTTACAAATCTCTAGGAAGACAACAGGAAGTGGAAATACATCAGAAATCTTTTTTTTTTTTTTTTTTTTTAAACACATCAAAAAACGCATACAAAACGCAATACATTGCGTTTCCATCAACTTTCATTATGTGCGTTTCTGATGCATTCATACATAATATGCAACAAAACTAGCGATTTTAAAAATGCCAGTACAAGTACAAACTCCTACCCATGCGTTTTTTTATGCGGCCCATTGAGTAACATTAAGAAATATCGATCTAAGAAAGATACATAGAGCGCTCCATAGTGTAAAAACATAAAGCAATTTAATATGCGCAAGTTTAAAACATACTTACAAAATCAAAGGATGCAATAAAGCTCATAAATAGCCTGCGGACACCTATTTCCCTCCTGTAGTGTGGGCACCGTCAGGCTGTGGCCAGCAGCGTGACGTCCGATGATCTGGAGAGGCTCTCACTGGTGGGGGGCGTGTCTGCTGTCACGACGTGCCTCTAGCGTGATGACGCGTTTCGGCATCCCTGCCTTCGTCAGATCACGCTAGGGCACTGGGCACGGGGGTTTAAAAACACGAACTTCCGCCCACATGCGGTGTCGTATTGTGGTGGGCGGGGCGCTGTGATGCGCTTGAGTAAGGCGGAGTTCCGCCTGTATTAGGAGTAGTGAGAAGTTGTCAACATTTAGGGTGCAGCTGGGCACAGGATGTTTATGCTCCGCCTCTGGTTGCTATGACAGCGGGTGGAACGCTTATATGGAGGATGCACCAGCCGTGATAGAAAGCTGCACGCTTACGTGCAAATGTAAACAAAACCCGACATTCTGTATGCCATATCTAGCACATGCTATAATGGGAAATAAAACTATTTGTTGAACAAGGTTTTTCTATTCTTAGTATCTTTCACATTCCGCACAAGGCATTACTGGTAGAAGTGCGCTTGACCTCATGCAATAAGACGAGTGTGTGTCCATGGGAAGCGATATGTTGCTTCTTTCACCAACACTAAAATATGAAAGTGGTTATATCACATATAAGGTGTAATGGCTTTGTAACGGGGGGGACGGGGGAAGGGGGTAGAGGGATGGGGGAAGGAGGAAAGGAGGGGGGGGGGGGAGGGGAGAGTAAGGAAGGAAGGGTGGACGTGGAGGGGAGCTAATGACCTTTCAAGCAAAGTGGCTATATACCGATGGGATTAAAAACTTATCAGGTGTCTAATTAAACCTGCTAAATCCGGATATGGGAATGTCATATATCTCAATGATCATTCGGGGCTCACTTCTGAATAAATGGGAAGGGGTGATATGGAATACGAGACCCAGATGGGTTGGGGAAACAGACTGGAGATAAGGTGTCTTGAATATTGATAACTCCAGGGCAGGTGACAAGTGTGGGGATATCACTGAACACCTGGGGGGAGGGGGGGGGGCTATATCGGAAAAAGGAAAAAGGTTTTTTTGGGGGGACAATGTGGCACAAGCCGACAGTGCCCACAGGTATGGGATGGATATGGTGGACAGTCACTTTTCAAAGGTACAATAGCCCGGCTGAACAGCAATATCCGTACATAACATCACAATTCCAACACAAAGTGAAATATGAAAATGAAAATAATGATAGCGATGACTATAAATCGGGAAGCAGGCCAGCGATTCTTAACAACTATACCCTATTATTAGGTGCTATGTGTTGCTACCAATTTTAATTACTCACCGCTCCCGACACGACTACACAAGTTAGCAAAGATGCTGTGAAAGAGGTGACAAAAATACACAGTCAGAATCAAGGCATGGCCAACCAACATATCTATCTAATTTAGATATATGTAGCTATTTCAAGACCCTCATTGAGTCCATTGGGAGATAAGGAATCTAATCTGAAAATCCAGAATGTTTCTCTTTCGCAGAGTCTTCTATACCGTGCTCCCGTGTTCATATTTTTAGGAATAACCTCTAAACCAGTGATTTTTAGAGAGTCCACTGAACTTTCGTGATACTGTTTAAAATGTCGGGGAACACTATGTTTCTCATTTTTAGCTAAAATGTTCCGTTTATGTTCTCCCAATCTTTGCCTCAAGGGTCTAGTGGTTCTACCCACATAAAATTTAGGGCATGAGCATGTCAAAAGGTAGACTACATACCCACTGCTACAATTAATAAAATCTTTAATTGAGATGGACTGGTTGTGGTTATCTTTGATTTCTTTTATCCTGTGGCTCAAAAACGGGCAACACCCGCATCTTTTTATGTTACAGCGGTAGTTTCCTTTCAAGGTCGGGAACATACTGGGCCGTGGCCCTGTTTGTCTGATGTTGCTAGGGGCGATTGCATTTTTTATGGACCTAGCTTTTCTAAAAATCACTTGAGTGACTTGAGTGTAACATAAAAAGATGCGGGTGTTGCCCGTTTTTGAGCCACAGGATAAAAGAAATCAAAGATAACCACAACCAGTCCATCTCAATTAAAGATTTTATTAATTGTAGCAGTGGGTATGTAGTCTACCTTTTGACATGCTCATGCCCTAAATTTTATGTGGGTAGAACCACTAGACCCTTGAGGCAAAGATTGGGAGAACATAAACGGAACATTTTAGCTAAAAATGAGAAACATAGTGTTCCCCGACATTTTAAACAGTATCACGAAAGTTCAGTGGACTCTCTAAAAATCACTGGTTTAGAGGTTATTCCTAAAAATATGAACACGGGAGCACGGTATAGAAGACTCTGCGAAAGAGAAACATTCTGGATTTTCAGATTAGATTCCTTATCTCCCAATGGACTCAATGAGGGTCTTGAAATAGCTACATATATCTAAATTAGATAGATATGTTGGTTGGCCATGCCTTGATTCTGACTGTGTATTTTTGTCACCTCTTTCACAGCATCTTTGCTAACTTGTGTAGTCGTGTCGGGAGCGGTGAGTAATTAAAATTGGTAGCAACACATAGCACCTAATAATAGGGTATAGTTGTTAAGAATCGCTGGCCTGCTTCCCGATTTATAGTCATCGCTATCATTATTTTCATTTTCATATTTCACTTTGTGTTGGAATTGTGATGTTATGTACGGATATTGCTGTTCAGCCGGGCTATTGTACCTTTGAAAAGTGACTGTCCACCATATCCATCCCATACCTGTGGGCACTGTCGGCTTGTGCCACATTGTCCCCCCAAAAAAACCTTTTTCCTTTTTCCGATATAGCCCCCCCCCCCTCCCCCCAGGTGTTCAGTGATATCCCCACACTTGTCACCTGCCCTGGAGTTATCAATATTCAAGACACCTTATCTCCAGTCTGTTTCCCCAACCCATCTGGGTCTCGTATTCCATATCACCCCTTCCCATTTATTCAGAAGTGAGCCCCGAATGATCATTGAGATATATGACATTCCCATATCCGGATTTAGCAGGTTTAATTAGACACCTGATAAGTTTTTAATCCCATCGGTATATAGCCACTTTGCTTGAAAGGTCATTAGCTCCCCTCCACGTCCACCCTTCCTTCCTTACTCTCCCCTCCCCCCCCCCCCCCCTCCCTCCTTTCCTCCTTCCCCCATCCCTCTACCCCCTTCCCCCGTCCCCCCCGTTACAAAGCCATTACACCTTATATGTGATATAACCACTTTCATATTTTAGTGTTGGTGAAAGAAGCAACATATCGCTTCCCATGGACACACACTCGTCTTATTGCATGAGGTCAAGCGCACTTCTACCAGTAATGCCTTGTGCGGAATGTGAAAGATACTAAGAATAGAAAAACCTTGTTCAACAAATAGTTTTATTTCCCATTATAGCATGTGCTAGATATGGCATACAGAATGTCGGGTTTTGTTTACATTTGCACGTAAGCGTGCAGCTTTCTATCACGGCTGGTGCATCCTCCATATAAGCGTTCCACCCGCTGTCATAGCAACCAGAGGCGGAGCATAAACATCCTGTGCCCAGCTGCACCCTAAATGTTGACAACTTCTCACTACTCCTAATACAGGCGGAACTCCGCCTTACTCAAGCGCATCACAGCGCCCCGCCCACCACAATACGACACCGCATGTGGGCGGAAGTTCGTGTTTTTAAACCCCCGTGCCCAGTGCCCTAGCGTGATCTGACGAAGGCAGGGATGCCGAAACGCGTCATCACGCTAGAGGCACGTCGTGACAGCAGACACGCCCCCCACCAGTGAGAGCCTCTCCAGATCATCGGACGTCACGCTGCTGGCCACAGCCTGACGGTGCCCACACTACAGGAGGGAAATAGGTGTCCGCAGGCTATTTATGAGCTTTATTGCATCCTTTGATTTTGTAAGTATGTTTTAAACTTGCGCATATTAAATTGCTTTATGTTTTTACACTATGGAGCGCTCTATGTATCTTTCTTAGATCGATATTTCTTGCTGTTTACCCTATTGGAGAGCGGCTCCTTGATCATTATATGATATTTTATGCGGCGTGGACAGTCTATTGGAGCGCTAGACACATCTTTTTGCATTGAGTAACATTGGTGCATAAAACGCAGCGGCTTGCGCAACACTAGCGTTTCTGCTGTGTGTGCATTATTTATTATTTATTTGTTGTATTTATAAAGCGCCAACATAGTGCAATCCCCCTCATAGGGTTCTACTGTCTTAGCGCTTTGTCATTCATCCGCAATCACCGGCGATCAGCAAGCACACAGGAAGCTCTGCTAGCGAGTCCCGGCCCTAATAGATTATTTCCTTGCTCGCTATATAAATAATCTAACAGTGAGAACTCAAAGTCCCTTAGACTAAAAGCAGCTGGTTTCTTTCATATCAATGCTTTACAAGAGACCGAACAAAGGAATATTTTTAAGGGCAAATGTTACATCCTGCTCTCATATGTAATTCAGTTTTCAAATTAATGCATTAATCTTACAGAATGGAACAAAAAGAGGCATTTCTCCTGTAAACTTCGGTTACCAAAGTTCCATCCAACTATTGGGTTACTTCTATTATATACATTAAATACTTTTATTCACTAAACAGTGAAATGCCGGGGAGAGTATAGTGACTGCAATGTGCTTCTGTTTCTAGGATAGTTCCAATAAACAGGTCACACTTGGAAGACCCTGAATTTGAATGCCATTAAAGTCAAGGGAGAAAGACTTTGGACTCTGGCTCTGGTGATTTTGTTTTGGCCTCTGGAGGGGTAGCTACTGCAGCAATGGCAGCAACAACACAATGGCATGGCAGGACACACGTCTAAGGAACATGTTGCTATGAGGGCTGATAGTAAAGTAATGAAGCTCTCCCTAATTCTCTGTCAGGTAGGTAGATATGGGAATGCTAGGCAGGTGTTTGTACAGGTTGAGCATCAACATGTCTGAAACTGCCGTTGCGCACTCCGCATTCTTCAGCGTTCTGTCATAGTGAGCGAAAGCATATAGTGATGTCAGGATTAGCTGTACTGTTGTCAGTGGTGTTCCTATGGAGAAATTTTGTCATTTTTCTGTTCCGGTACTACCTGAAGTAAACAGGCTTTGGAAAAAGTGGTGATAGATTTATTACCTGACTGCAGTAAATAATGTATCAGAGCTAACCACAGCCTCTGCACTGAAATAAAAAAAAAGAATGCAAAGCGGTAAATGGAAAAACTAAACAAGTTCCACTGTTCTGATACAGATCAACATTGTACAGCACGCTTAATATAGATGACATCACATTGCAGAGCTCGGCGTTCACATTATGCACCTGTTTTATTGCTTGGATTAGTATTACATTCCCAGTGCCATGATCTTTGTGCCTAAAAATATACCCTACAGAAATAAAGACACGATAAATGCAGCAGCTGATAACATCATAAGGTTCATTTACTGGAGAACTGTAGAAAACCAGGACTAGTTGTTTTAAAAAAACAATTTGCAGTTATGTGGTACAAGTTTCCAACCCGAGTCAGGGTGAGGAGTCTGATTGTAGTTGTGTGAATCAATACCAGTGCATCATCATTTAATCAGCACACAGGAATACCCTAGAGTGCTTATGTTATGGCCCCTCTTTACAACCTTTAGGCCAGTTTCACACTGAAAACCAGTGTTGAAGTATCGTTGTGATGTGACGATCGCATTGCACTGCAACACTAAAACTAGCCTTTGGAGATTACCGTGGCAATGCGCAGTAATCCCGCTTCTGGCTGCAAGCCAAGCAGGAAGTGAGGCTCTCTAGCGTTCATTCCCTGTGGCCGAAAATCGAATTGCACGTAAGTGTATTGAAAAAATACGCTTCCACGCCTGTGCACTGCAATATGAATGCCAAAAATGTTTTTTACAAACTGGGTCGCCACAGACTTGCATGACTTCCAGTTCGACGCACATTGCCGTACATGTTGCCCACCAACACGCTGTTGCTTTTGCAGCGAATCACACGGTATGAAATGCCCCGTACCCTTTCATTGGCATTGCGTTACCCTGCGGCAAAACAGGGTAACGCAAGGCCCCAGTGTGAAAGGAACCCTTAGAGGTTCAGAGTGGCAAACCCATCAATCTGGGCCAACACTTCTATGACACATGCATATGACCATACTTCAAATAACACTTGACTACTGATGAGACTGCTAACAAATACCTCCCCTTCACCTGAGATCTATCTGGCCTTTGTACTGGTGCAGAGAAATGACATCATCAGGGGGTGGGGAGGAGCATGTCCAGCATATGGAGGATGGGCAGCTGTGTGACTTGGGTACGATGTGCTATGGAATAGGTGCCAGGGAGCATGGCAGGGCTTCCAAAGCAAGGCTTCGCATGGACATAGTTTAGGCCTTAGGAAAAGATTAACACTAAAGCAACAGGTTAGTAGAAGGTTAGGGTTAGGTTTCAGGAAGGAGTAAATTAGGGGTATGATGGGGTTAGTATTAGGCATCCAGAAGTAATTCATTTTAAAAACAGAGGTTAGAGCTAGGTTTCAGAAATTAATATAATCCTAATTGTGTTGTTGAGGGTCACCCCCAGCTCAGCAACCATGGCCTGATAGGCAGCCACCAAGCTTGGGGCAAGCAATGGCAACACAGGTGGGGCAGCCACAGAGGTCCAGACTTCAGCAAAGAGGTGTCAGGCAAAAACTACCACGGCAACCCCGAATGTGGGGTAGGGGCAGGGTTTAACAATAATACCCATTTCCCGGCGATTGGGTGAGTTATATACCTAAGGGTGTAACAAGAGGGGATCAGCCCATTCCATCCCACGGGGCCCAGAGCTGTGGGGGGCCCCCAAGACTGTGAGGGGCACCAAGGGGCGGCAAGGGGAGGGGTGTGAACTTTGGGGGGCCCCAAAAAAAAGTTTCACTGGGGCCCCCATGGATTGTAGTTGCACCATTCTTTTAATCATCGAAGCTACTGTCGGGTTCAATAAGGAACAATAAGGATAACATTTAGTGTATTTATAACTTCACTGCAGGTACTTTTTAAAGTGAAAGGGTAAAGTTAGGAAACGGGGAGCAGTTATATTCAAGGGGGCTGCTTAGTCATCAGGAAGGGACTAACATTAGAAGAATGGCAGTAAGGAGGGGCTAACATTAGGTTAGGGTGGTTAGGGCTGATCCTATCTATAAGTAGGCTTTTTATGTGCATGTAGACTGAAACAAACAACGATCTGGTACAAATCTAAACTAGTACATGGAAAAGTTAGATCTCACCTAAATTGTAGCGTACCCGCACAGTGTTCCACTATTGGCTATTAATAGCTGCTGCTGAGCACACCAAATAAAACATAGCAAAACATATGATAATACAAATCTAGATAGAGAAAACTCGTGCTGGTTGATGCAGACACAAACACAGTCCAGACACGCAAGCCGCAGTCACTTCATCTGTTATGTTTGAGTTCTCAGCACATCTGGTCCTTTCTCTGTTTATCACAAATCACACCAGTTACAAAAAAATAAACCAGTATCGCTGTGCAGAGTTCTAAAACAAAAATCATTATTTCGTAACATAAACATGCAAGAGAAAAAAGTACTTCCTGCGCAAGCTGTTTCATAACCTACCTCTCTAGTTTCCGTCTTTTTACCCACAAATTCCTTTACTTTAAAATGAGTGGTAATCTGGCCCCTGTTGACTTAAAAATGAGGGTTTTGAGTCTTAAAGAGGAACTGTTGTGAAAAATAACGTAACATTGCTTTTTTACAATATTCATTTATAGATTACCGTATTTTTTAGACTATAAGACGCTCCTGACCATAAGACTCACCTAGGTTTTAGAGGACAAAAACTCAGGGGGAGAAAAAAATTAAAAAATATATATATATACTAAACCTGGCCTAAGATTAATGGCATGTATTGTGCCAGTCTTAAGTGAAGGTGCCAGTATTATTTATTTTTTACTCAGTACTGTTGTTTAGTTGCCATGGTGATCGTAGACCCGCCTAGTGATCTTTCACTGGTCGGCTTCTTTGTCCCAGTGACGGCATTGCGCTTGTGGAACGTCTGTGTTCCATTTTAGCGCAGAGCACTCTGAAATATCGCAATATTTTGCTTAGGATGCGTCTCTATGGACACCTGTGATGTGTCTCTATAGACACGTGTTGCAACGTTTTCGTTGCACCGGCATAGGGGTGGCGCTGATTGATGATGCGCCATGTGGAAGTGGAGACGCGTTTATTGAGCGGCGATGAGAGCGCAGGAGGGATGGAGGCTACATCAGTGAGGTAAAAGGTGGGTGGTGACGATCCCATTAGGCACTATTATGCACAAGCTGGTTAAGTTGAATCAGTTCCCCATCAGGTCCATCTCTTAGCCACACCCACTGTGTGTCTATTTGGTCGGCACCCAGTGGGACATGTATTGGTAAGTGCACGTGTGTTTGTTCTTTGTATTATGGCTATTGCAATTTGAGAAAGGGCCAAGTGCTCGAAACAGCGGTCTGTCATTGCAGCCTACACCATAAAAGAGCTATAAAATACTTGGGTGGTGCCGACTCATTCTTTGATACAACGGAGTATACTCCTGGGGACACAGGAGTAGGAGTCCAGGCACGCCAACCAGTCCAGAGGGTGCTCCTTCAACTTTTCGTGTTTACTATACTAAACCTGGTGCATCCATGGTGAAGGGGCATCTTGTGGATTATGCCCCCTTGGTACCTCATGCCCCCTTATACCTCTTTCTGTTTCCTCCTCTGTCCCCCTTATGTCCTCCATGTGTTTGCCTCTGTCCTCCTTGTAGCAGGTTGGAGGTTTGTATTGGCAGGTGTTCACAAGTCGGGAACGACCTGCATTTGAACTATAAGACGCAGTGACTTTTTTTCCCCCCACTTTTTGGGGAGAAAAAGTGATTCTTGTAGTCCAAAAAATACAGTATTTAGTCAGTGTTGCAAAATCTTTCCTCTCCCCGATTTACAATTTAAAATTTATCACAGGTGGCCACAGCTTTAGTTCTGCCAGGTGATCTGTACAGAATGATTGTTACTGAGAGTTCTATGCACAGAGGGAGTTACTGCTTGCTTGACAGTTAGAAAAGGCCATTTTCCACAATGCCACAAGGTTCACAGACTGCAAACTGTCAGGACCATGGTCATGACATCACACTGTGGGAGGGGTTTCATCACAGTATCAAAAGTACAGACCCCCTGATGATCTATTTGAGAAAAGGTAAAGCTTTCTTGTGGGAAAGGGGATATTGGTTACTGATTGGAATGAGCAATGAGGTGACCCTGCATTAGTGTTGAGGGAGCATGGTCAGCACCAGCTCACGCTCAGTATCATGCATGCATGCCAGTATAATTTCATTTTTTTTACACAGGGTTGATGCAGTGCCAGATTTTATCTGGCTACAGCACCATCTAGCGGCATGGGTGTCTGCAGAAAATTTTCCAGGGGGGGGCAATAAGGGGGGAGGAATAAGCGGGGCGGCGCGCTGCGCGACGCGGCGAATATTCGGGGCGGCGGTGTGTGGCGCGCACAGTGCGCCAAAAAATGGGGTACGGCATACGCGCCGAAAAATGGGTGTGGTTATGAACCAGAATGTGGGTGTGGTCGTGGGTGGAGACAAGTTTACATGAACTTCGCAATAGTGGGACATTAGATTAGGACAGTGGTGGCGAACCTTTTGGAGGTCGAGTGCCCAAACTGCAAAGTCACTTTTCTATCACAAAATGCCAACAGAAATTTAAACTAAATACAAACGTTTTAACTCATACATGAACATTATGGAAAATTCAAGTTGAAAATAAACTGTGAAGATAAACCATTTCATCCATCCGACTCCTGAAAAATGTATTCATTTTTTTTTAGAACCTCCCAGTCTCAGTTTCTGTTTTAAAAAGCTGAAAAAGTAGGCTTAATGCTATTGTCTCATATGATCATGATTCATCTTTTTCCATAGTCTCGCAGTTACCAATCATGTGACCCCCAACAAGACAAATTCAGCAATCATGAGGCCCCCCCAACAAGACAAATTCAGTAACCATGAGGCCCCCAACAAGACAAATTCAGCAGTCATGAGGCACATAAATAGACAGCATTTCACATAAATAGGCATAAATAGGCAGAATGCCCCCTTAACATGGTAGACACCTCTCACCTGGCAGCAGTTCCCCAAAATACACTCAATCTGACAGCAGTGGTTCCCCCAAAATAGGTAGCCCCAGGTCTATAGGTGCCCAGAATAGGTGGCCAGTGGTAGAGATGTCCCCAGAACAGGTAGCAGGGGTATATGTGCCCAGTATATGTAGGCAGGGGTATATGTGCCCGGTATATGTAGCCAGGGGTATATGTGCCCAGTATATGTAGCCAGGGGTACATGTGCCCAGTATATGTAGCCAGGGGTATATGTCCCAGTATATGTAGGCAGGTGTATATGTCCCAGTATATGTAGCCAGGGGTATATGTCCCAGTATATGTAGCCAGGGGTATATGTCCCCAGTATATGTAGCCAGGGGTATATGTCCCCAGTATATGTAGGCAGGTGTATATGTCCCAGTATATGTAGGCAGGTGTATATGTCCCAGTATATGTAGCCAGGGGTATATGTCCCAGTATATGTAGCCAGGGGTATATGTCCCCAGTATATTTAGCCAGGGGTATATGTCCCTAGTATATGTAGCCAGGGGTATATGTCCCCAGTATATTTAGCCAGGGGTATATGTCCCCAGTATATGTAGCCAGGGGGTATATGTCCCCAGTATATGTAGCCAGGGGGTATATGTCCCCAGTATATGTAGCCAGGGGGTATATGTCCCCAGTATATGTAGCCAGGGGGTATATGTCCCCAGTATATGTAGGCAGGGGGTATATGTCCCCAGTATATGTAGGCAGGGGGTATATGTCCCCAGTATATGTAGCCAGGGGGTATATGTCCCCAGTATATGTAGCCAGGGGGTATATGTCCCAAGTATATGTAGGCAGGGGTATATGTCCCAGTATATGTAGGCAGGGGTATATGTCCCCAGTATATGTAGGCAGGGGTATATGTCCCCAGTATATGTAGACAGGGGTATATGTCCCCAGTATATGTAGGCAGGGGTATATGTCCCCAGTATATGTAGGCAGGTGTATATGTCCCCAGTATATGTAGGCAGGTGTATATGTCCCCAGTATATGTAGGCAGGTGTATATGTCCCCAGTATATGTAGGCAGGTGTATATGTGCCCAGTATATGTAGGCAGGTGTATATGTGTCCAGTATATGCAGGCAGGTGTATATGTCCCCAGAATAGGTAGCCAGGTGTGCCCCAGCAGGAGGGGAGCAGCGCAGAGAAGAGGGAGAGCTATGGGCATAGTGGGGAAGGGCGGACGTCTCCCCCCCCTTTCCCTCACCTTAGGGGGCTCTACCTCCCTCGCTCGCTCTCCCCTCCGGAGTCCGGAACAAAATGTGCAGCGGCTGGGCAGCGGGCGGAACTTACCTCGTCTCGTCGCAGGCGCCGGATGGATTAGCCGCTACTCTGGTCTTGTCCAGACCAGAGTGCGGCACCAGAACTTCCGGCGCAGGAGCGAGACGAGGTAAGTTCGGCCCGCTGCCCAGCCGCTGCAAATTTCGTTCCGGACTCCGGAGGGGAGAGCGAGCAAGGGAGGTAGAGCCCCCTAAGGTGAGGGAAGGGGGGGGGAGACGTCTGCCCTTCCCCACTATGCCCATAGCTCTCCTTCTCTGCGCTGCTCCCTCCTGCTGGCCGCATGGGCACGCGGCCAGGGGGGGCAGCGGGCGGCCAGGGTCGGGCAGATGCCCCAATTTGCCATACGTGTGGACGCCCATGTCTAGCGGCTGCCTGTTTTCCTGTGTCAGTGAGCCTTATGGTCAGAATATGGCCCCACATCACAATCAAAAATCACTTACTAGTCACGCAGAGCCAGAGTGGAGAGGCTTCCAACATGGCTGCAGCAGAGCTGCAGGACATGAGCTGGCAAAAGAACTGCATCGGCGGGCATGCGCACATTATGATCGCTCTCCAACAGGTGCTGGATGCACTGCCTATCTTGGTCAGTCAGAGGGGAGACATTGGCACGCTACCAATCAGATGGGCACTGGACATGCCAATCATGGCCGTCCATCAGCACGCTCTAAGAAAGAACCAGTAACTAATAATACTTTCCTTTTACTGCTGCCGATGGTGTTACGGACGGGACCATATCTCCATCCTAATAGGTCACTGCTACTCAACGAGTACAGTGATTGGCCCAATGATGGAGCTGTGGTACCGCCTGCGAGACCATTGGCATCAGTAAAAGGAAAGTAATTCAAATGACCAGTTCTTCCCCATAGCGTGCTGAATCTACACTGGGGGGGCACTGTGCAGCTCTAATGGCTGGGAGTAAGAGAAGCACAGAAGAGGATGCAGGAGGACAGTGGTGGATGCAGGAGGACAGAGGACGATACAGGGGGACACAAAAGGTAAAACAGGGACATAATTATTGGGAGAAAAGATCCACTAGAGATACCCCTAAACACCCCTACACCATGGACGCACCAGGTGTAGTATTTTTTTTCCCCCTGGTTTTTGTCCTCTAAACCTGGGTGCCTCTTATGGTCAGGGTCGTCTTATAATCTGAAAAATACAGTAATTAAAAATATATACATTGTAGCAGAGTAAAGTTAATGCATGTGGGTTGATTTAAAATTACATTTTCCATTAGTAGGAGTAAAGGCAAACCTAATTTCAACCTGCCTACCTTGTTTTTATGGATTTGAAAGAGGAGAACAAAACAGTCAAAAGTAAGGACGCTTTAACATCTCATCCTCCAGGTAGGCTGTATACTAGAGAGGAAGCCTGCTCCACCCCCAAAGGAAACACATCACAATTAAATTAATTGGTCCCTATATATCCTTCTCCCAAATCCAGCCTCCTCAGTCTTGAAAGAGTAACCCCTAGAAGGAACGAAGGCATAAGATCAATAATAAATGTTCTCCCAAATTAGGGAGGGAACTAAGGTAGCCTTCCTGGAGGATTTGTTGAAATACCGCTATCGGTAAGTACTAACAAAGGTTTCATCAATAGTGCAGTCTTGCATGTTCAATCAACTGGGTACAACTTTCCCAGAATCGATCAAACGAACATGTCCCTGCACATGCTCCTTAACTGGCCTTGAGCTTTTACCCAGGGCCGGATTTCTGGCAAGGCCAGCCTAGGCACTGGCCTAGGGCGCCAGAAAATGAGTCTTGTTTAGGGCGGCTGTCGGGTAGCAAAGTGTGAGGAACCAGCTCAATCAAAGCGCTGGACGGCCTGGACCGCGCTATCATTAAAGCCTCAAGCTGCAGGCAGCCTGCACTCTCCTCCTCTGCCAGCAACCACACTCTGCAGTGACGGTAGCCAGACCCAGTCCACCCTGCAAAAAGTTTAGACAGCAGCGGGCGGCAGCCGGGGGCGAGCTGGATGGCCGGGTCTGACATGTGACATGTGGTGGCAGCGGTAGTTGGGGGATAAAAGATCCCGGTGGGACACAGGAAGCAGGAAGAGATCATGCCCGGGAGGCAGCCAGTGTACACAAACCAGCTTAGTAGCGGCTAGCTGAGTGTCCTCCACTGCATGCCTCACGCCGTCCCATCTGACTTCCCTGCCAGACCATTGAAGTGATGAAGGAGAGGACCAGAGCAGCGGCAGTACAGAGATGATCTTGCAGGGTACGGCTCTGTGTTCCTGGCTGTCACAAGTTCTCCCACCCCGCCCCCCTCTGTCTCCGGGCTGCATGCTTCACATATAAATTTCTCTACTGCCGGGTGAGAAACAAATGTAAACTTTGTCCTCCCTCCGATCAAACTGGCTTCCACAATTTGGAGATTTCCACACAAACATCAGCTGGGGTGAGTGATATGGGGACAGAGGGAGAAAAAATAAACAATGGCTGTCTGCACTCAGGTGCAATTTAGATAAGGTGACTGACTTGCTGGTGATGAGGGCTGCTACTGACTGCTCTGTCTGTCTCAGCTTGCTTGACTGTATGATTGAGATGTCTAAACACATTACTTGTTTTTTTTTTTGCATCAATATCCCTGCCAATTCAATCATAATGATTGAATCTGGCTTAGATTGATGCCACAACATGGTCAGTCACCCAATTGAAGGTTTCCATTGATTTCCAGCTGAAACTACCAATCTGTCATGCTGGAAAAATCGTAATAGTCGAAAGAGCCCGATTGGGTGCGGATGGCAGTATCGTTGATGACTCCTAACCAGTCTCCCCTACAAGTGTATGTGTCCTACCCCCAAGCCTGTGGTAAGTGTGTGGATGCAGCACACCTTTCACACTGGTGCAACTCCTTCACCTTCTCCTGTGTCCAGCTTTCTTCATTGCCACTGGAGCGCCTGTACCACTGCTGCATCTTGTACTGACATAACTACTCAAAAACGCTAGACACAGGAGGAAGTGAGAATTCACACAGTCCTGACAGATGATCCTGAAATATGCCAGAACAATCGATTTTACTCTGATCATCAGATCAAATCAGAGTGGAATTGATTCCTACCACACACAGTACAAAGATTTTTAATAAATTCCAGCAGGACATCAATTAGAAATTGATTGAACCGTAGCATTACACTGTTCTATCCAGTGCAGCGCTTTGCGCCGCAGACAAACTGCGACATCAGGCCAGTTAATGTTAAATATTTAATCTAGTTTGATCAATACTTTCAATCATTTTTAGGTCAAAATTGATCAAAAAGCATTCTAAAAGAAATAATTTGCGAAATCAACCCCCTGTGTAACAATTGTGGAATTATTTCCGTGGTCAGCGCACAGGATGAGCGCTGACACAGCGGAAATCCTCCACAAACGTATAATCTGAGAGAACCCAGCTGCGGTGCATCTGTAGAGGTGGATTTCTGCTGGCAGAAGGAGCTGTGGAGAACAGAGGAACAATCCCTCTGAACTACCACAGATGCCAGATGGAATTGTACGTGGGGAAGCAATGCAGGACAAGATAGCCCCTAAAGAGAGAGAGCACAGAGACAGAATAAATGACAGACTTAAGGAATGGTCAAACAGCTGTCTGCCTGTGCAGACAGCTGAGCGGATCATTACACCCTGCAGATTTGATTACTGATTAATTCTTCCAGGAAATCGATACATGTATGGGCTTCATGGAAACAGGGATGAAAGGCAGTAGCATAATTTATTTTTTGTGTGTGTGTGTGTGTGTGTGTGTGGGGGGGGGGGGGGGGGGGGGGTTGTTAAAAGTTGGCCTAGGGCTCTGAAAAGTAGAAATCCGGACCTGCTTTTACCCACATAAAATTTTTGACGAGGACACCATGCAACGTACATAACAAAGCCTGTGCGACATGTTACGAAGGCCTGGATTATGTACTATATTGGGACTAATCTATAATATCTCTCTGTAGGCATTTGTCTACAGGAGATGCATTGTCCACAATGAAAATTTCTTAGAGGCATCCTCTGGTCTAGCCAGCAGGAGGTCCTTGGTGTGGAGGATCTGGTTTGAAGCACCAGCCAGTGTTGACCCAAGATATTTCACAAGATGTCCGACATTGGTTAATAGTCAAAAACAAACCTTGTTTTTATGTGCACATAAAGCCCAACCATTGTAGATGTTGTCTAGAAGAAACGAGCAAGAGGTGTGTTAAACATTTGTCCAGTCAACAGATTAGTGCAGTTGTTAAGATTGTTAAAGAATGGTTCATGCTCTGTGTAATGAGGTAGGAATGTATGTACATTAATTTATACATTATTTAGTCAATGTTTGCCCAATGTAAAAAAAAAATATCCTTTACCTGATTAACATTCTTAAAGAGGTGGCGACATTGTTACTGCTGGGAAGATGCATCACTGCCCAATGTTTGTTTGTTGTGTGTTCCAAAGTGAGCAAAAGAAACGCCTAGTGTCCCAGAGTGCATAGGGAGGAGAAAGCTGCATAACTAAATAGCCTAGACATCACTGGGAGGGCAGTTTTATATATAAATACAAGCAATATACAGATACAGGAAGTGTTTCTGATGCTGAAACCAGGATAATGAATGTAAAAAAGGGCACTCACCCCAGCAACATAGAGAGACTATGAAGGTTTGCTCCACAACACTCCCATCCTGGAGGAGTAGTGCTGTGCTATTTGCCTTACCCATGGTACATTGGGTATCCCTTCTTCCCACCAGATACTTGCTCTATGCTGCCATTTTCCTGCTCCCGATCACATGAGCTAGAGGATGACCGCATACCACATGTGGCTCTTGAGAGGAAGAGGCCTGCTACACCGTGCATTAGTACTGAGGCACCTATCCCTGGCTATCTATGCTGAGGCATGTATCCCTGGCTATCTATACTGAGGCACCTATCCCTGGCTATCTATACTGAGACACCTACTCCTAGCTATCTATACTGAGGCACCTACTCCTAGCTATCTATACTGAGGCACCTACTCCTAGCTATCAATACTGAGGCACCTACTCCTAGCTATCTATACTGAGGCACCTATTCCTGGCTACCTTTACTGAGGCACCTATTCCTGTCTACCTTAACTGGGAGCACCTATTCCCGGGTTACCTATTTTGGAGCACCTATACCTGGCTACCCAAACTAGGGCCCTCTATTCCTGGCTATCTATACTGGGGCCCCTATTCCTGGCTACCTATACTGCGGGCACCTATTCCTGGCTACCTATACTGGGGCACCTATACCTGGCTATTCAATGTAGGGTGTTGGTGCCTGGGTCCAAATTCCGTATCAGGGCCCGAAGTTTGTAGCTACGCCACTGTTCAAAGTGACCAATGCTACCAAAGAATTGCAACACAGATCTGTCTGACTGCCTGTACACAGAGAAAGTTTAAGATGTAGTGGGGCCCTAAGCAAGGTAGTATATTTGGGGGGCCCCTTGTGGTCTTTTTTGATAACCTGAAGTGGTGAGAGGTCAGAGAAGGAGGCAGGTGGGCCCCTAGACACCCACTATGCCCCAGGCACCTGCCTAGGTTGCCTGGTGGATGATTCTGCTCTGCCTGTACAGGGCTAGAAAAACATCTGTACCTGGAGATGGTCTTTAAAGATAATCTGTACCTAAGAAAAGTTAATAAAATAAACATATCACCCTGTCTGTAGGGCTCTCCTCTCCCCCTCTGCATCATTTTTGCTGCTCCCCGTCGCTATTTTGGCCATAAAAATAACACATTTACAAGGTTTTTTTGTAAACAACCAATATGGCCGCCAAAGCAGGAAGTACGTCGGGCAGAGCCTGTCTGCTTTCAGTCAGTGTGCACAAGATGTATAGGTTGCTGTACAGTATGCCAACACATGAAAAAAAAAACATCTATACACAAGCAGGCTGTATACAGCCTTTGTTTTGAACAGCAAGAGATTGAATCTCAAGAGGTCATTAGTTTGTTTACCTTTCTCCCAGCATCTCTGAGGCTCATACACACGTGTATAACACGCGTGCCCCGAACCGTCGCCCGTCAGAGCTGTCGCCAGGCGATTGACATGTCCAATCGCCGGCTACAGCTGTCGCCGTAACTTCACCGGAACTGTCGCTACTCCCGCGTGAGTATGCGGGCTAGCGACAGGAGACCTACACGAGTGAATGGAGCATCCAGCCGGGGGATGCTCCCTTCACAAACAGCATCCGCCGCGTCTCAGCCTTTCTGGCGAGACGTGTGGACAGCTGTCGCTCCCTGGTCGCGTGTATGCATGCAACTGGGGACTATTGTCCCCCGTGTGTATGTAGCTCTACAGGCTGTTTCATCCGAGCCTGCAGACTGGAGCCCTCTGCCTGTGTCAGGAATCAATCACCATGCAAAAGCCCAGGCAGCTCCTTCTAAAGCCAGAGGAAGATATCTCACCGGCAAAGATTGTAATCACCTCTCTCCCTGGTCAGCAGCCTCACAACCAGAGAGAGCAGAGACTGCCTAATGTAACTAAAGTAATGTAACTAAACTCACCAGCGAGCATAGAGGGGCGTGGAAGGGGGGAGGACTGCCTAACAGATGAACAACACTGAAGAGCCAACCCCTTCCAGAGGCAGGGCGACAAGTCCGACAGAAGACAGATAAGTGGATTTATTACACTGACTCTTCAACTACAAAGGGCTGCAGTAAGCCAGATCACATTAGATTAGGTTTAGGAACCTGTAGGATAGAAGAAATACGGCTAAAAATTTTGTTACAGAGTCTCTTTAAGAACGTTAGACAATTCTGTGATATACCACAGAGATAAATACTTCATGTTTTTTTCTTCATACACAGTTTAAAAACTCTCCTGGCTCACGAATGTCATTAGGTTTAAAGATTTGATTGCTGCTTCTGCTTCTTCATCTGTTATTATAGTACTCATTTTCTCTCTGTTCTGTGGTTAGGGATGACAGTCATCTCAGAAAGCCATACAGCTACGTTCACAGGGTAATTATCCTTGTATAGCTTTTAACGCAATTGTCACTGAATATACAAGATTTCGTCTCTGCTTGAAGCCTGGGGCACCCTGGGGACTAAGCATTGTATCCTCTCAGGAAGCTGTGGAGGTTCCTCGCAAACATAGAGGCTGCCTTTTTGGACTGAAGGTAAAATGTGATCGTTCCAACTCAAGGGGTTTCCATCTCTATTCACTGCATAGCAGATGCATCCCATAGATGTTAGGGGGGGGGGGGGGGGTTAAGTTAAATCATTTTATGTTTTTGGAAGTTAAGGATTACACACAACCTGATAAAAGCTATGTCTGCCTCAAACGTTTTGTCTCTTTGATTCGTAAAGGAGACCTAAAGTTAGAGGGTGATGAAGGCTGCCATATTTATTTCCACTTAAAGCGGACCTGAACTCAGAACGTCCTCTCCACTCTAAAAGATATGCAACAGCACAATATCCTTTAAAGAAAATACCTTTCTTTGTTCCAGCTGATACAAATCCTAAAACAAATCTGCACGGTTTCTACTTCCTGATTCATGGAAACAGACATCTTGTTAGCCTCCTGTGCTTTCAAATTAGCTTATTTGCCATCTCTGCCATGCCAGTCAGGTGACAGGGGAGAAATCAAATTACAACTTGTGAGTAGACACAAATAAGGGGGAATTAAACAGGCTAAACTCGCTAAATACATACAGGGTGCATTCTGTATGTTTTCCTTTTGTCCTGTGCAAGAGTTCAGATCCACTTTAAAGGATACCCAGATGCTCAAATAGTACCAGGTTTCTGTATAGGAGGATCGATTTAAATCAAATGAAGCCACAAAATAATGACATGATGATAGGCGTGTGTATGTACAGTGCCAAGCACACTAATAACTATGCGGTGTTCCTTTTTTCTTTCTTTGCCGGAAAGATTTAAAAATCAGGTATGTAAGTGACAGTTCCTGTCCGAGTCAGGACTGGGTCAGACTACAGTGTAACCCCTAGTGATAAGAAATTACAGTCCTAAAACACTTTCCTAGCAGAAAATTGCTTCTCAGAGCAGAAAAGAGCTAAAAAGGGTCAATGGTTCATAGATTTTAGCTCTGGCATACTTCAATGAATGTGTCCTTGAGCAGAAACAATGAAACAGTAAAAACTTAAAAAGTAGATTTCAATATAAAATACAACTGTGGGATATCTAAAAAAATCATTTCTAGGAGGAGGAGGATAGATAGGATTGTTTGTTATCAGTTTATTTTTACCTCGGGTGTCCTTTAAACAATACCAGTTTACTGATGTTCTGCTGGTCTTTCCTGCATCTGTTTCAATATGGTTGGAAATGAGTCCCAGGTAACAGAAAAGGAACTCTTGTTAATGTAACGATCCACACTTGAGCACACCACTATGCTCAAATAGTACCAGGTTTCTGTATAGGAGGATCGATTTAAATCAAATGAAGCCACAAAATAGTGATCTGTTTCCAAAATTTTAGTTTCACACTTTATTATATTCACAAAAAAATATTTTTCTTCTTCAAAAAGGTAGAAAATTCTTTGTAAAACAGCAGAAAAATTTGTGGTACAGACATAAAAAATCAATACACAAAGCAGATCATAGACACTGTGTGCTTTGTTTGATGAAAAAGGTAATTTTAGTTCAGGCGACGACACTAGTCCGTTTCGGGTTGTTGACCCTTCGTAAGGCCTTTACAAAGCATAGAAAATTATCTTGACCAGAGAATATGTACAGTCATAAAAGACCAAAAATGAATTTGATTAGTAAAGAGGTATCTGTTCCAACCAGACACAGTGTGTTTGCAGCTGACTTTCCCTATGTCAGCCAAATATCTCTGTAAATTACAATTTTTTGATTATTTTTTTTTACACACAATTGCCCATTTACAGAGATAGTTCTCCCACCGAGATACAGAGGTATTTCTCCCACCCAGCATGGGTATGTGTAAAAATACACCCCAAAACACATTTTACGATTTCTCCTGAGTACGGCGATACCACATGTGTGACACTTTTCTTTTTGCAGCCTAGGTGCGCTAAGGGGCCTAACGTCCTATTCACAGGTCATTTTGAGGCATTTGGTTTCTAGACTACTCCTCACGGTTTAGGGCCCCTAAAATGCCAGGGCAGTATAGGAACCCCACAAGTGACCCCATTTTAGAAAGAAGACACCCCAATGTATTCCGTTAGTAGTATGGTGAGTTAATTGAAGATTTTATTTTTTTGTCACAAGTTAACGGAAATTGATTTGTATTGTTTTTTTCACAAAGTGTCATTTTCCACTAACTTGTGACAAAAAATAAAATCTTCTATGAACTCGCCATACACCTAGCGGAATACCTTGGGGTGTCTTCTTTCTAAAATGGGGTCACTTGTGGGGTTCCTATACTGCCCTGGCATTTTAGGGGCCCTGAAGCGTGAGGAGTAGTTTAGAAACCAAATGCCTCAAAATGACCTGTGAATAGGATGTTGTGCCCCTTAGCGCACCTAGGCTGCAAAAAAGTGTCACATGTGGTATCGCCGTACTCAGGAGAAATAGTATAATGTGTTCTGGGGTGTATTTTTACACATACCCATGCTGGCTGGGAGAACTATTTCTGTAAATGGACAATTGTGCGTAAAAAAAAAACAAAAAATTGTAATTTACAGAGATATTTGGCTGACATAGGGAAAGTCCGCTGCAAACACACTGTGTTTGCAGCTGAGTTTCCCTATGTCAGCCATCAGTCAGGGGCCCTAAAGCGTGAAGAGTAGTCTAGAAACCAAATGCCTCAAAATGTCCTGTGAAATCCTAAAGGTACTCATAGGACGTTGGGCCCCTTAGCGCACCTACGCTGCAAAAAAGTGTCACACGTGATATTGCCATAATCAGGAGAAGTAGTATAATGTGTTTTGGGTTGTATTTTTACACATACCCATGCTGGGTGGGAGAAAAATCTCTGTAAATCACAATTTTTTTTATTTTTTTACACACAATTGTCCATTTACAGAGATATTACAGAGATACAGATGCTCCAAAATGGGAAAATTCACTTTTGGCACTTTAGTTTGTAAACGCTATAACTTTTACCCAAACCAATAAATATACACTGAATGGTTTTTTTTTTAATCAAAGACATGTAGCACAATAAATTTGGACAAAAATGTATGTAGAAATTTTACTTTATTTGAAAAATGTCAGCACAGAAAGTTAAAAAAATCTTTTTTGACAAAATTCATGTCTTTTTTGATGAATATAATAAAAACTAAAAATCGCAGCAGCAATCAAATAGCACCAAAAGAAAGCTGACAAGAAAAGGAGGTAAAATTCATTTAGTTGGTAGGTTGTATGACCGAGCAATAAACCGTTAAAGCTGCAGTGGTCTTAATAGAAAAAAAGCTCTGGTCCTTAACCTCCTGGGCGATAATCCCGAGCTGAGCTCGGGGTATGTCACGCAGGAGGATTTCTCAGGCCCTGGTGAGCCGATTTGCATAATTTGTTTTAGTTACGCGCAGCTAGCACTTTGCTAGCTGCGTGTAACTTCCGATCGCTGCTGATCCGCCGCTACCTGCCGTGCCGCGCAGTCCCCAGCCCAGACCCCTTGCGCAGCCTGGCCAATCAGTGCCAGACAGCGCTGAGGGGTGGATCGGGACTCCCTCTGACATCACGACGTCGGTGACGTCATCGCGAGCGTCGCCATGCTGACGGGGGAAGCCAAGCAGGAGATCCCGTTCTGAACGGAATCTCCGGCTTGCGCTGATCGCCGGAGGCGATCGGAGGGGGTGGGGGGATGCCGCTGCACAGCGGCTATCATGTAGCTAGCGCTAGGCTAGCTACATGATTTAAAAAAAAAACATTTTTTTAAAAAGTGCTGCTGAAAAGACTGCGGCCCTTAAGTGGTTAAGGAGCAGTGGCTTTAACCCCCCTAAAGAACAGGCCATTTTTCACAAAAAGGGCCACTGCAGCTTTAGGGCCTCGCTTCAGAGCCGCACAACTCAGCACACAAGTGATTCCCCTACCCCCCCCCCCCCCTTCTGCCCACCAACAAAGCTCTCTGTTGTAACACGCCTGCCTCATCCTGTCTTTAAAAATTTGACTTTAGCCAGAAGTCAAATTTTGCTAGAAGTGATTACAGGGACTGGGCTGATCGATGAGAGGTACAGACAATACACAGAGTGTATCCAGCATGAACATACCTCTGGGCTTACTTTAGGTAGCTTTGCCTTGAGTCAGGTATACTTTAACCCATTTCTTGTTTCCTGCAAAAGGTAATTTTGTATAATTCTTACATGTACACTTTTGGGTTACCTTACCCAATCACTGCTTACCTTTGTACCATTTCAAGCTATTCATTGGACAAGAACTATTTGTATTTCAATAAAAGACAATTACATAAGTTATTGTTAACTAATTGCTCACCACAACTTACCGTATATAATTCACTCTAGGGCCACGATTCACAAAAGAGCACTGCTGCAGCAGCGCGAGTTAAAAACAACTTAGGAGTGGTATGCACGCTACATGCGGTCGTGCTGTGTAGCGTGTCTTCATTAGTTCCATGCGCTGTTTACATAGCAACACACATTCCTTTAAATTCCGGGTGCTGCTGTGAAGTATCGCGATACCTCACTACCGTGGCCGCTACTATATTAATTAACATAGTGTTACTTGCAAAACTGTTTGGAAGCTAACATCCTCCTTTGCTGCATTTGTTTTGAATGCAAGTTGTGTAATCTGCCCGTGTTTTGGGCTCTGCCTCTGCACATCTATAAAGCTGGTCAACTCGAGTGCAGTCTGTATTTGGAAGCGTTGCCAATATTTCCTGTTATACAAAAATGTAAGTCTGTTTGTGGCTAGCTGCATCCACGTTATCAGTTTGCATTCAATTTATTTAAATTAGGGTTTAGTTCATAGTTTTGAAACTGATTTGTATTTAAGGTGTGTATTTAAGTACCTGGTGGGCAGTGCATGCCTCTGTTGGTTTTTTTTCAGTTGCAGCCTGATTAGGAGTGTCTTTTCCCTGTTCTTTAGAAAATGTGTAGACCATTTATGGCTAGCAGCCTCAGGTTCCCACCATGTTTTAACTGTTAGCTAGTGGTTAGGTTTAGCTAGTGGTTAGGTCTCTTCCGTGAGGACACCTCATCGCAAACTGTTAAACCTAACAAACGCAAACTGTTTTGGAAGCTAACATCCTCCTTTGCTGCATCTGTTTTGAATGTAAGTTGTGTAATCTGCCTGTGTTTTGGGCTATGCACATCTATGCAACTGGTCAACTCGGGTGCAGCCTGCATTTGAAAGCGCTGCCAATATTTACTGGTGTACAAAAATAAAGAGATTGTTGAAACAAAAAAAACAAAAAAAAGGAAAATTGGAGTGTTCTAAAATGTTTGACAGGTAGAGTATATGGATCAAGCTGTAAGCCTTACAGCAAAAGAGGGTCATCCATTCACCCCTAAAATGCAAGCAGCAATAACCAAACGTGTGTATTTTACTTGAATGAAAATTTGCAACACAATACAATTTGCGAAGTAAAATACCAAATGACTGGCACGTCTGTGTCTGTTGTAGACTGTTACACATAATAAATAGCCTAACAAAAAATCTTACTACTTTCATATCCCAGCAATAGCATTAATTATACCAATACAACATTAGAAAACCTCTAAAATCGGATAACCAATTTCTATTGGTCAAGAAGCTATATTTCCAATAATGTAAAAAGAGAGTTGAACAATTCATATATTTTCATATGATGGCCTGTGAACATCGTCTAAAATAATTATGAAATGTTTCCTCAAAATAAATGATTATACAAAGCTTTGACTTCTGCCAAATACTAATAATCATAAACTTGTTGGAGTCATCTTTTTACTTCTGTCCAAAATAAGGAAACCACGACCATAACAAGTTTGAAATAAAGTGTTTGTGCATGACGATGTAGTGAGAAGTGACTGACATTGGAGACCCATGGCCATTTTGCAGTGGACCGATACATCCCTAGTAAAGCTACTAGAGGTCATTTTGGAGTGAGTGTTAGACAACAGGGTGAAAGTTACTAAAGCCCAAAGCATTAGCATAGCTAAAGATCATGGGACCCTATAGCAAAATTTTCATGGGGCCCTCAGATATAGGCACTCTTAAAGGAGTTATCAGGGAAAATAGTAAAAATGAGCTTTACTCACCTGGGGCTTTCTCCAGCCCCTTGCAGCCGACTGTCCCACGCTGTCACCTCCGCTCCCCGCCTCTGTCCCGCTCTCTGTGTTCGGTATTCAGAGCGACTGCAGGGTCGGCCTTACCGTGGCTGCATGAAGCACCATAGTCAATCATGGCCACGCCAACCCGCGGTGGCACAGAACTACTGCGCCTGCACAGTTCGTCACTGCCCACGTGACCATGATTGACAGCGGAGCTTCGCGCAGCCCCAGTAAGGCCGACCCCGCGGTCGGCCTGAATCCCGAGCACTGAGACCGGGACAGCAGCGGGGATCGGAGCGGTTGGCGTGGGACAGTCGGCTGCAAGGGGCTGGAGAAAGCCCCAGGTGAGTAAGGGCCCATTCACACTTGCAAAACACTAGCGCTTTTGCTAGCATTTTGCTCTGGGGATTTTTTGCGATTCACACTTCAGGCAATTTTTCGCAATCGTGATTAGCGCTTCTATAGCACTAAAGGCGATCACCGAGAAATCGCCTGAAAATGGTGCAGGATACAAATTTGCGTTTGGCGATCTGCATTAATCGCCGGCGATTAACGCAAATCGCCCAAGTGAGAACGGGCCCATAGGTTATTAATGCACTAGCGCTTTAAAAAGCTCTAGCGCTTGAGCGGTTTGCCGAATTCGCCGTCGAAATGCTTAGATGTGAACGGGGCCTAAAGCTCATTTTTGCTTTTTTCCCTGATAACTCCTTTAAGCAATGCCACTTGCCCCTACTCAATGGATTTTAGTTAATTAGGAAAACTTACACTCTCATGCAATCAACACTGCACATAGTTCATGGGCACTGAGACAAAGTAAGAGGGTAGAGGAACACAACAAAGTTAATGGTGAATACATTAAGTACCACCTGGGCCCCCTGTGCTCCAGGGTCCTATAGCAGATGCTATGGCTGCTATGGCTATTGCTACGCCCCTGGCCCAAAGTGCTTTGAAAAACTGTGGTCAGTTTGGAGTAGAAGTTAGACCAAACAGTAAACGTTAGAGCCCAAAATGTCAACCACTAATTTGAAGACCCGCAGCCAGGGTTGCTCAGGTAGTACTTTTTAATACCCGCCCGGATCCGGGTACCCAAATATCTGGATCCGATTCGGGTACCCGGATCCGACCTTGCGGATACCCGAGTGAATTCGGGTATCCAACCAAATTACCTGCGGGTACCTGACCTATTCGGGTATCTGGATAGAAAAAACGGAAGTGCCCTTTAAATAGCTTTAAAAAGAGTTTTTAGGGTAAATGATGCATGTAGCATCACGTTTTTTTTTAAAGGGAAACACTAATTTATTATTTGGTGGACATAAAATGGAAAAAAAAAAAAGCTGTCAATTAACATCAGGACTAGGTTCCAGACAGCGGTCGTGCAGCCCACATTGTGTCCAAAGTCCAATCGCACAACGGTTAGTGGTTGAGTGGTGCGGCTGGTGGTAGCGGCAGAAAGATGTGGTGGGTCCCGCATTCCACGGCCACTGTCTGCAATGCTGATCCTCCATGCCAAACCCACCGATGCATCCTCCTCCTCAGAGTCAGAGCTGACATCCCCATCCTGAGGATGGTAATCACGGTCCTTCATCCCATCATCAACATCATACCCCCCCTCCTCAAAACCCAGAACAACCTCCTCAAACTCCTTGCGGCTAACAGCCCTGAGTTCAATCGTGGTGCCTGGAGCAAAAAGCTTGCTGACTGAGGGTAGGCTGCCCGCTGGGGTCGACACTGACATAGCAGACCTTCTGAGGGTGACCGTAATGTTGCTCCCTGTCCTCTTGCCCTTGCTGCCCCTCCCCCGGCTGCCGGTGCCAGCAGACATAGTACAACTTATACGTGATAATGTCTCCAGATGATGTACTTTTACTTTAATGAAATCGGGGTTGGACTTTAAATCAAATCAGCACAGAGTGACAGACCGCAGAGTAGAGGACAGACAGTGCACACTATCTGTCTAACTGTCACACTGACAGTGCTCAGCACAGCAGCACTGCAGTAATCTGTAGTAAGCGAACACAGTACTACTCTCTCCAACAACTAACTGCAGTACTACTAACTAACTATATAATACAATACAAATACAATAACACAGTAATCCTATTCCCTAACCTATACTGACCAGTGCTGGGCATAATGGAAAAAAACTACGCTTACGGATCATTACGCGTAATTTTACGCTATTACGCATTACGGAATTACGCTTACGGCGTAGACATTCATTTACGGTACATGTCTGTAATTACGCATAAGAATTCCGCAATTTAGGTTGTTACGTTATTGGCTTACGCGTAACAACCTACTAGCGATTAAAGGGACACTTAAGTCAAACAAAAAAAACGAGTTTTACTCACCTAGGGCTTCCAATAGCCCCCTGCAGCTGTCTGGTGCCCTTGCCGTCTCCCTCCGATCCTCCTGGCCCTGCCGGCAGCCACTTCCTGTTTCGGTGACAGGAGCTGACAGGCTGGGGACGCGAGTAATTCTTCGCGTTCCCAGACACATTAGCACCCTCTATGCTGCTATATGGTATATGATATATGCTATAGCAGCATAGATGGCGCTATTGTGGCCAGGAACGCGAAGAATCACTCGCGTCCCCAGCCTGTCAGCTCCTGTCACCGAAACAGGAAGTGGCTGCCGGCAGGGCCAGGAGGATCGGAGGGAGAGGGCGAGGGCACCGGACAGCTGCAGGGGGCTATTGGAAGCCCCAGGTGAGTAAAACTCCATTTTTTTTGTTTGACTTAAGTGTCCCTTTAATGCGTAAGGTCATGCTGCCAAGCGGAAAAGTTGACGCATGGATCAATGTTAGGTAGCCGCCGACTTTAAGGGTTAATAGCAAAGCCCCCTTAATTGCTTAGAGCCTCAAATTTGGAGAATATATTAAGGAGATCAGAAGGAATAAGAGGAAAAAAAATTTTTTCAAAAAGACCTTATAGTTTTTGAGAAAATCGATGTTAAAGTTTCAAAGGAAAAATATATACATTTAAAAACCCGCTGACTTTACTGGTTAATAGCAAAGCCTGCTTAAAATTTAGGAACACCAAATTCACAGGGTGTATTAAGGGGATCAGTGGGAATAAGAGGACCTTATAGTTTTTGAGAAAATCGATTTTTAAGTTTCAAGGGCAAAAATGTCTTTTAAATGCGGAAAATGTCTTTTTTGCACAGGTAACAATAGTGTTTTATTTTCATAGATTCCCCCAAGTGGGAAGAGTTTTACTTACTTCGTTCTGAGTGTGGGAAATATTAAAAAAAGACGTGGGGTCCCCCCTTCCAGACCTCTTTAACCCCTTGTCCCCCATGCAGACTGGGATAGCCAGAATGCGGAGCACCGGCCGCGTGGGGCTCCGCACCCTGACTATACCAGCCCGCATGGTCCATGGATTGGGGGGTCTCGGAAGGGGAGGGGCAGCCAAGCTTTCCCCTCCCCCTCCGAGCCCTTGTCCAATCCAAGGACAAGGGGCTCTTCTCCACCTCCGATGGTGGCATCTGGGAGTCCCCTTTAAAAAGGGGTCCCCCAGATGCCCACCCCCCCTCCCAGGAGAAATGAGTATAGAGGTACTTGTACCCCTTACCCATTTCCTTTAAGAGTTAAAAGTAAATAAACACACAAACACATAGAAAAAGTATTTTAATTGAACAAAAAACATAACCACGAAAAAAGTCCTTTAATATTCTTAATTAACCATTAATACTTACCTGTCCCTTTAAAAGCCAGTTCCCACGCAATATCCTCGGAAATATACTAATCAGTTACAATGTAACAAAGTTGTTACAATGTAACAACTTTGTTACTTTGTAACTCCACCGCACCCGACGTCACTCGCCGCTCACCCGCCGGCCGCCGCATACACTAACGCGAAGTCCCCGCCGGCTCCCGCCGTCCACTCCGCCCACACCTGTCACCCATATACATGCTGGCACCCATGGGTGCCAGCATGTATATAGGTGACGTGGGAGAGGCGGGGAGGGCAGCGAGAGCCGGCGGGACTTAGCGTCCTACACCCGACAGAGCTCTGAGCTATATAGCTCAGAGCTCTCTAAAGCATCTTTGTATTTGGGCTCCAAGGAGCCCCATTGGTCCTTAGCAGACCAATGGGGTTCCTTCTGTATATCACTGTATACCGCACTTGCTAAGCCAACAGCACTGGAGCAAGTCTGTCAGTGACCAGCCAGCCAGCCACACAAGCAAGAATGATCTGTCTCATCATGCCAGCCCTCCTTATTACACAGGGGGGCTGGCCAGGGTTCCCTTCTGTGATTGGGTGCCAGGGCTTAGGCTGGGAGGCCTCTGATTTGCTCAATGAGGTCAGGTGGGGCTGGCCAGAGTTCCCCTCTGTGATTGGTTGCTAGGGCTTCTGCTGGGAGCCCTCTGATTGGCTGGGAGCCCTCTGATTGGCTCAATGACATAATCTCCCTTGTTACAGTACCCTGATCCGGATAGCCGCGGGTACCCACGGGTATCCGGGTTATGCGGCCAGATACCCTCATAGAGCTATCCAGATATTGGCCCAGGTATCTGGATCCGACCCGGATAGTGTAAAAATGGTCGGGTACCCGGGTTTACCCGGGTACCCGGATCCGGATGAGCATCCCTACCCGCAGCCATTTTGGTGTGGATGTTTGACAATATAATAGCGGTGTCAGAAGTAGTGAAATTACCTCCAATGCGGATAGCAGCGAGACCACCGCTTCCGCGTCTGACGTCACGGTTGTCACTGCCGCAACGTCTCCGGACTTCCCAACGTTCCCTGGGAGGTCCGGTCTGTCAATGCTTCATAGAGGGCGGTTGGCTCGCAGGGCCAGCATCTTTATGGGCTCCGGAGACAGGTCAGCTGTCCCGGAGGTCGGCTGACGTCAGCGTGCCTTTTGATTGGCTGGGCCTTCTGCGCGGCTCGGTGAATTGCTATTCGTATTTAAGGATGTGCGGGTCATTTGCTCTTTGTCTGTTGTTGCTGAAACTTCACAGTGAAAGCTCTCAGACAGTTTTGTTAGTCTGATATTTTTACAGATTTTGTTACACTGTCCCCTTCTGCATTAGGGCCCTATGTGCATATCTTTTACCCAAAATCATGTCCAAGATATTTATCCATACTGGTCTTTTTTATATCTAATCTATCTATCTGTTCCCATAAGCAATGTATGTACTACAATAGTCATCATCAATCTGTTTGAAAGTTTGCCATTTTCTTTGTGTCCTTGCCCTGTAACTTTCTATCTGGTCTTCAAGTCTTAGTGAGTCCCTGAGCTGTTTAAACTTGTTATCTCTAAAATTCATAGTTTTAGGACTTTTTTTTTGTTATGGGACACTCTATGTAACGGTAGCCTCTTGAGGTAGCAGGCATTGTCCCATGAAATTCAGTGACAAAATTAACTAGCATTTTTATAAGAGACGTTTCTTGCAATCCCATCAAGTGTACATGCGAATAATTTTAATATGTGCCCATGTATTCATACTTTTACATTTTGTTATTAAATATTTAGCTATAACGTCTAGCCTTTATAATTTTAAATGTTTAAATATGTTATTCAATATTTGGGGACAGGATCCTCACATTTTCCCTTTAAGCTCCCATTAGTCTTTGTCTTTTTTTTATTACAAGGAGATGTCTGGAGATCTCTGAAAACCCTTCCAGAAAACAAAAGACACAAAGAACCAAGGAGCCCTGTGTAAAATGTAGTAGGTGCTGATACAAGGTATACCAATAGGTGTAAGGTGAATGGGTTAAAGAAAGAGAAGGCGGCACAATATGTCCAATGGAGTGGTGTGGGTTGTATGATGGCAGGAGCATGGGCAGCAAGCTTCTGTCCCCTTCACAGTTCTTCAGCACGCTCAGGAAACTAGTGTGTAATGGTGTACAAAAAAAGATGCTGTATCCGGCACTGCTGAATTGAATTCTTGTTATTTATTGCGACAAATGGTAAACATTATCTGGCAGGAGAATACAATTATACAGTCGTTCGTCCTAAGGTCGAGATGTGGTGCAGTGGGTGCCGGGCACTGTGCAGGAGCCTGATGGCCGGTTCACACTTTGATGCTTCTGAGGCTAATCCATGGCACTGGACACCATTCACTCACTGCTTAGCAATGAGCGGAGAACGAACAAAAAATGCCCATTCGCGACCTAAAGGTGGCCACACACCATACAAATAAAAGATCAAATTTTTCACCAATTTGATAATTTTGATCGGTTGTCCAGTAAAATCGAGAGCTTTTCTTTGTTTTTGATCGATACATCCGATCTAATTTCCCGTTTTTTTTTTCTATTTTTGGAGATTGGATACGTTGGAAATTTCAGACCAATTTTATCAAGAATTGTATGGTGTTTGATGGATTGTCAATTACTTGATGTACAGCTCCATTCAATTTCTTCTGAGCTCTCAATTATTTTATTTATGACTGGGGAAAATTTTAACATAGGCGTGTGGTACATTGGTCAGATTTTTGAATCCGTCAGAAACATTGATTACTATACTTGAATTGAACAGATATTTTAAAAATTGTATGACGTGTGGCCACCAGGCTTGGTTCACAGATCAAATTTTGCCCAGTCCCGTCTGTCGGTTTTTGACAATTGGCATCAGTTTTGTATGCGTTTCTATGGCTGTGTTCACACCTAAAAGGTGTACATTTCAGGTCCAGTCCTGTCAGTTTTGCATGTGTTTCTATGAGTGTGTTTTCACATAAAAGTTGTACATTTCCAGTAAAACTGATGCAAAACTGACAGGATAGGATAGGACTGGAATGGACCAGAAATGTACAGATGTATGTGTGAGCTAGCAGTTACAACATTACCAGCAGAAGTCATTTTTTGTCAATGAGCGATAAGAGAGAGATCAATTCTCTCTTTCTCTGTGGATAAACAGAATACCCAAGTAGCTCGGGGTGACCTAAAACCACTAACGAAGTTGGGGTAAATAAGGACTAGCTATTCATCCTAATTAGCAAATCACATAGCAGTACTACCATGCCTTATCTTCATCCAGGCTTCTGTATTTTCATCATGCGGTCTTATCTGGAAACTTTTTATTTGCCAATAACAAATACAAAACTCTCTATTGTTTAATGTTGAAAGAATTGCCTGGTAGAAAGGAACATTTTCTTTTGTTACCGTCCAAAATGTCTTATATTTTGGGAGACTTGAGGATAGAAAATGAAGGTGACTGTGTCTGGAGCACTTCCAGGATACAAGCTGCAAGTGTCATCAATCTCCCAAGAAGAAATATACGACCTGACACTTTGTACGGTCTCCTCCTATGGATGAAGATCTATCAGAATAGAGAGCAGTTCAGCAGAATATTGATCAGCAGGGCTGATTTCACATGACAACTAAATTAGAGAAGGCTGGAGCTGGGAGTGGATCTATATTCACCGAGTATCAGTGGATTGCTGTTCTCTCGGGCGTGCAGACGGTATAGACCGTGACAAGCTGAAACTTACAGCAAACATAAGGGCCAATTTATGTGAATAAGTGCAAGAAACAACAGTGATGTGGCTGATGTTGCTCAAGAAATCAGAACGTGACGGGCTATTCATAAGAGTAATAATAGTAAAAAATATAACGCCACATATGAAATGCAGAGTTTTGTTATAGAAGAAAACAGTAATTTTTCAGCCATGTTTGGTGACAGGTTTGTATAGCTATGTACAATAGGGATCTTCATCTTGTCAAAAACCTGAACGGAGGAACAGGGTTTGACCACAGTTTGCAATGATACAGACACTGGACCAAGGAATAAGTAGACATGTTGCGAACATAGAATTTTGCATTTGCAAAGGGCGAACGCAGACTTCTGCAAATGTTCGCAAACAGTTGAATCTGGCAAACCGCCATAGACTTCAATGGGCAGGCGAATTTTAAAACCTACAAAGTCGGTTTCTGCCCACAAAAGTTATGGAAACGTTTTTACAAGGGGTCTAACACCTGGACTGTGGCATGCCAGAGGGGGATCCATGCCAAAAGTCCCACCAAAATTTACGGAGTTGACGCAAAGTCGGGTTTAAATCCCTAAAGGGCAGAAATCGCTTTATGCACAGCTCTGGGTGTCAGTGGGCTGTGGAGTGTCACACACAGAGTAATGCAATAGTGCTATCAGAACACAGTGAAATAATAATGCATTGGAGTGGTTCTGTGCCTGCAACTTAATGAGGCAACAGCAGTAGTTTGCACACAGCTTTGGGGATCAGGCAGAATATCAGTCAGCAAGAGAGCAAGGTCAGTAACAGGTTATCAGAGAAGCACAGTACCAAGGATTAGGCAAAAACAAGGTCTAGGCAGGATGAACAGGTTCAGCAACAGGTAGGCAAAAGACAGGGTTCAAGACAAGGAACAGGATACCAGGATGTCCAGAAGCTCAGGCTTTAAAGAGGAACTGTAACGTCAAAACGTCCCCTGGGGGGTACTCACCTCGGGTGGGGGAAGCCTCCAGATCCTAATGAGGCTTCCCACGCCGTCCTCCGTCCCTCAGGGGTCTCGCTGCAGCCCTCCGTGCAGAGGTGACGTCAATATTTACCTTCCCAGCTCCTGCGCAGGCGCTCTGACGGCTGTCGGCTCCGAAGTAGGCGGAAATACCCGATCGCCGTCGGGTCTGCTCTACTGCGCAGGCGCAAGTTTCCGGCGCCTGCGAAGTAGAGCGGACCCGACGGAGATCGGGTATTTCCGTCTATTTCCAAGCCGAAAGCAGCCACAGCGCCCCTGCTGGAGCCAGCAAAGGTAAATATTGAATCTACAGTCGGGTCTGTCACCGGCTGTTCGGAGGGCTGCAGCAAGACCCCCGTGGGACAGAGGATGGCGTGGGAAGCCTCATTAGGATCCGGAGGCTTCCCCCACCCGAGGTGAGTACCCCCCAGGGGAGGTTTTTGATGTTACAGAGTCTCTTTAAAGAACAAAGTTCTGACAATCAGCAGGAGGAAGAGGCAGATCTTAAATAGTCCATGTGATTAGTGAACACAAGATGCAACTGGTGGTGAGTTCATTTGAAGCCATCCGGAGCCCAAACAGGGAACTGCAAGTCCTTATAGCATTAACGGCTCCCTGCTGGTGGATGGTGGAGGTTTAGGACACTGCAAAGTCCTCAGAGCCATCTGCTGGTGGAATAATGGAATTCCATGACAGCCCTGATCCATGCTGCCACCATCAGGCAGAAAGCGGCAGCACAAGGCTCCTGACAGATCTCACGAAGTTGAAATTTCCACATTTCCGATCGGAAATCGGTATTCCGTGGAAATCTGATTTACCGCAACTTGGTGATTTTAGCCCAGTCACCAAACTCAGAAGCTTTGGACCAATCAGACAATGCAGAATTTTTCAGCAAAAAAATCTGATCACCTTGGTAATTTTAGACCAATCACAAGACTAATTTTCCATTATTTTGATTTCCGTTTTTCCGACTTTAATTTTTCCTATTTTTTTTTTTCACTTTTTGCATTCTCTGATGCTCCTTGAAAAGTGGAAATCTGAAAAATAGAAAATCAGGAAAAAACTGAAAATCAGAAAATGGAAATTGGCAGAAATCGGAATTTCCACAAAATCGGAAATGAGCATTTCCCATCATCCCTAATGTACAACTCATATTACAGTTTAATATGGTAAATGGCAACTTTTGTGCTTATAGCTGGAGTTGTTTGAAAAACTACAGCTGAGTTCCCCTTATGAAGACTATTCCACACACTCCTCTTGTTTACTCTTTTCTAGCATTTTGCAGACTTTTATTCCCTGTTGATTAATATAATGCAGAGCAAAAGTTTACACTTTGCTGTCTGAAAGAAAGCGTAAAATGTTATCATAGAATCATAAGCTTTAAAGGTTATGCTATTTTCAGAGTCTGCAAAGAACAAGATGGCAGCCCCCATTAAATAGAGAAAACAAATTATACCGTTCAGCTGCTCAGCACGGTAAGATGACATTGTACAAGGTGCATAAAACATGGCAGAGATGATATCAAGACAAGGAAAGATTAATTCAAGTTTGTTTGAAGCCTACCTTATACAAATAACTGATAAGAAACATCTTCTCTATGACAGTTAACTGTTTCAGCTGACAGCAGAGCTCGAGTACAGGCAAAACCACAATTTAGAAAATAAAAGATCATTTTTTTTCTTAAAGCACTAGCACTAGTTCAGGCTTCTATTTTTTATTACATTTTTTTAACAAAACAGTTATGCATAATTACACATATACTGTACAGCAGTGTGCACCGAAACCTCATAAACCATCTTAATAAACAGGAAAGCATGAAAGATAAAAACAGCACAAATTCTAGGAAGCTTAAAGAGACCCAGAGACGAAGATGATACTAAATTTATACATACCTGGGGCTTCCTCCAGCCCCATCGGCCTAGATCGATCCCACGCCGCCGTCCTCCGCTTCCTCTGTCCGCCGGTACCGGGTCCCGTAATTTCGGCCAGTCAATGCAAGCGCAGTGCGCTCCCTCCGTACTGCGCAGGCGCATGCATACGGAGCCGGAGGGAGCCCCTGCGCACGCGTCCGGCAGTGACGGGGCCCGGTACCGGCGATAGAGGCAGTGGAGGATGGCGGTGTGGGAGCGATCGAGGCTTATGGGGCTGGAGGAAGCCCCAGGTATGTATGAAATGTTTTTTCATTTTTCAACTAACCTTCGTCTCTGGTTCCCTTTAAGTGAACATACATAGTCTTAACATGCAAGTGTATAAGAATAAATATGATCAACTAGAGGGAATGATTCCCTAGTACGCTCGCTGCACCAGAAGAATCTGTATAAAGATAGAAAAACTGGAAAGGAAAGAAGAACATGCTTGTTCTTCAGGCATGTTTCAGAACTGGATCGGAACATACTTTACATGGTTCTGATCCAGCTCTGAAACATGCCTGAAGAAGAAACTTAGTTTCGAAAGCTTGCAAAGAAGTCTTGTACAGTTAGTCATTAAAGTTATCACTAGAATTAACTTTTGTTGTTATATCTTCGTTTTCTCTCCATGACTAATACTGAACCACATGCAACTGTTCAGAGTCAGCTCAGAAGTATTTGGCCAATCAAAGAATGCAAAAAATTACAAAAAAATGACTCCTCAGAAATCTGTGGAATTGGCATTGGCGGGAATCGGAATTTCAGTGGAGACTGACATTTCTGATTTTTTTTTTTTCCTAGTACAGGTCCTTCTCAAACAATTAGCATATTGTGATAAAGTTCATTATTTTCTGTAATGTACTGATAAACATTAGAATTTCATATATTTTAGATTCATTACACACAACTGAAGTAGTTCAAGCCTTTTATTGTTTTAATATTGATGATTTTGGCATAGAGCTCATTAAAACTCAAAATTCCTATCTCAAAAAATTAGCATATCATGAAAAGGTTCGCTAAACGAGCTATTAACCTAATCACCTGAATCAACTAATTAACTCTAAACACCTGCAAAAGATTCCTGAGGCTTTTAAAAACTCAGAGCCTGGTTCATTACTCAAAACGCATGAGTAAGACTGCCGACCTGACTGCTGTCCAGAAGGCCATCATTGACACCCTCAAGCAAGAGGGTAAGACACAGAAAGAAATTTCTAAACAAATAGGCTGTTCCCAGAGTGCTGTATCAAGGCACCTCAGTGGGAAGTCTGTGGGAAGGAAAAAGTGTGGCAGAAAACGCTGCACGACGAGTAGAGGTGACCGGACCCTGAGGAAGATTGTGAAGAAGGACCGATTCCAGACCTTGGGTGACCTGTGGAAGCAGTGGACTGAGTCTGGAGTAGAAACACCCAAAGCCACCGTGTACAGGCAATGGGCTACTGGTGTCGCATTCCCCAGGTCAAGCCACTTTTGAACCAGAAACAGCGGCAGAAGCGCCTGACCTGGGCTACAGAGAAGCAGCACTGGACTGTTGCTCAGTGGTCCAAAGTATTTTATTCGGATGAAAGCAACTTTTGCATGTTATTCGGAAATCAAGGTGCCAGAGTCTGGAGGAACACTGGGGAGAGGGAAATGCCAAAATGCCTGAAGTCCAGTGTCAAGTACCCACAGTCAGTGATGGTCTGGGGTGCCATGTCAGCTGCTGGTGTTGGTCCACTGTGTTTTATCAAGGGCAGGGTCAATGCAGCTAGCTATCAGGAGATTTTGGAGCACTTCATGCTTCCAGCTGCTGAAAAGCTTTATGGAGATGAAGATTTCATTTTTCAGCACGACCTGGCACCTGCTCACAGTGCCAAAACCACTGGTAAATGGTTTACTGACCATGGTATTACTGTGCTCAATTGGCCTGCCAACTCTCCTGACCTGAACCCCATAGAGAATCTGTGGGATATTGTGAAGAGAAAGTTGAGAGACGCAAGACACAACACTCTGGATGAGCTTAAGGCCGCTATCGATTACAAAAGAACTCAAGGAACTTCTAAAGAATAGAAACAAAGCTTTTAAAATACAGGACAAAGAAGCATATTCTTCAGCCAGAGCAAGTCTGAAAAAAAGGTATACGAAATGCAAAACTTAAATACAAACAAAGGATTGAGGAAAACTTTGAAAACGACTCAAACCCAAAGAGGATGAGGCAAAGCATTCAACTATTCACAGATTACAAAAAGAATAGCACTCAATATACACTGGACAATAACATCCCCAGCCTAGCAGAGGAACTTAACAACTTCTTTGCTAGATTTGAAAAAGACAACAATCGGCCTCCAGTCAACTTTGGGCCCACTACAGACTCACAGCCTTTAATCCTTCACATACATGAAGTGCAGCAAGCACTCACAAATATCAACACCAGGAAAGCTGCAGGTCCTGATGGTGTGCAAGGACGTGTGCTCCAGGCCTGTGCTGGTCAACTAGCGAAAGTTTTTACACAAATATTCAACCTCTCTCTGTTCTTGGGTGTAGGTTCCATCATGCCTTAAATCTACAACCATTGTGCCAGTCCCAAAAAATCCTAGGATAACCTGTCTTAATGATTATCGACCAGTTGCTCTACCCCCTGTCATCGCCAAGTGCTTTGAACGACTGGTAGCCACACACATCAAGGCCTCCATCCCAGCAAATCTAGATCAACACCAGTTTGCTTACCGAACAAATAGAGCGACTGAGGATGCCATCTGTGTAGCTCTCCATGCTGCCCTCTCACACCTGGAAAAGCCCAACTCCTATGTTAGGATGCTCTTTGTTGACTACAGCTCAGCATTTAACACCATTGTACCTAGCCAGCTGACCAACAAACTCCATGCACTAGGTCTTGCTCCCTCCATATGTACTTGGTTATTGAACTTCCTTACTAATCGCCCTCAAACTGTCAGACTAGGAAAACAGACATCCTCCACCCTTACCCTGAGCACTGGCGTGCCACAGGGCTGTGTATTAAGCCCTTTCCTCTATGCACTTTTCACCCATGACTGCCAGCCTATCCATACTTCAAACATAATTGTTAAGTTTGCAGATGATACGACTGTCATTGGGCTTATATCAGACAATGAGGAAGCTGCATACAGAGAAGAAGTTAGGAACCTGACTGCATGGTGCGACATTAACAACCTGTTATTAAATACAAAGAAGACCAAAGAAATTATTCTGGAGTTTAGGACCACCAAAAAGACCACTCACCTACCGCTAATGATCAATGCAGAGGCTGTGGAGAGAGTTTCCAGCTTCAAATTTTTGGGAGTCACCATCGCAGAGAACCTGTCCTGGGCTGACAATGTTTTAGCTCTAACTGGCAAAGCACAACAACGCCTCTACTTTCTGAGGAAACTAAGGAGTGCTAACCTCCCACAGAAGCTGCTGGTTAATTTCTACAGATGCACTATAGAAAGCGTTATGACCAATTGCATGACGGCCTAGTACAACAGCTGCACGAAGGCTACTAGAGAAGCCCTGCAGCGAGTTGTTAAAACAGCAGAAGCCATTATTGGCACTGAACTACCATCACTGGAACTTTTGTATAATACTCGCAGCGTGAGAAGGGGCAAAAACATTATCAAGGACAACACTCACCCTGGAAATGCCTTGTTTGAGCTCCTTCCATCAGGTAAACGTTTTAGATCAATCCACACACACACAAACAGACTGAAAGACAGCTTTTTCCCATCTGCCATAAACTTGATGAACTCTGAATCCTCTCTGAAATAATTAACACTGTGTACAAATTGTTTAAATATCTGTAATACCTGGCATATGTGTATAATTTCTTCTCTTCCTTGTTACTATCACTATGTTCCCTATATGCACCGTGGGGTTGTTATGAAAAGTAATTTCGTTGTGTTACACAATGACAATAAAGTGAATTAAATTGAATTGAAGCATCATGGGCCTCCATAACACCTGAGCAGTGCCACAGGCTGATTGCCTCCATGCCACGCCGCATTGAAGCAGTCATTTCTGCAAAAGGATTCCCGACCAAGTATTGAATGCATAACTGAACATAATTATTTGAAGGTTGACTTTTTTTGTTTTAAAAACACTTTTCTTTTATTGGTCGGATGAAATATGCTAATTTTTGAGATAGGAAATTTGGGTTTTCATGAGCTGTATGCCAAAATCATCAATATTAAAACAATAAAAGGCTTGAACTACTTCAGTTGTGAGTAATTATTATTATTATTATTATTATTATTTAGTATTTATATAGCGCCGACATATTACGCAGCGCTGTACAGTGTGTATATATATATATATATATATATATATATATATATATATATATATATATATATATATATATTGTCTTGTCACTAACTGTCCCTCGAAGGAGCTCACAATCTAATCCCTACCATTGCCATATGTCTATATTATGTAGTGTAAGTACTGTAGTCTAGGGCCAATTTTAGGGGGAGCCAATTAACTTATCCGTATGTTTTTGGAATGTGGGAGGAAACCGGAGTTCCCGGAGGAAACCCATGCAGACACGGAGAGAACATACAAACTCTTTGCAGATAGTGACCTGGCTGGGATTCGAACCGGGAACCCAGCGCTGCAAGGCAAGAGATTTAACCACTACGCCACCGTGCTGCCCATCAAAAATATATGAAAGTCTAATGTTTATCAGTACATTACAGAAAATAATGAACTTTATCACAATATGCTAATTTTTTGAGAAGGACCTGTACAGGGAGGAAGGATCAGATGATCTACTTTGTGCTAGGGAAGGAACTCCAACTCTCTTGGCAATAAGAAGCTACTGAATGCAGCCTGCCAGAGGCCAGACAGGTACTTTCCTTGCAAAAACTTAGATGCAATGCAATGTTCAAAACACAGTGCATAGTTAATCAATGTAACAAATGTAAATTTACTGTCATATGCATTCAAGAATGGGAGGCTTTAAATAAGGAGATTTTTTGTTTATCTTAGAAAGTTCTACATAATATCCCCAAGGTTTTCCCAATGTCTCATCTCTTACCTGGTCCAAATCCTCTTACTTTTGACACCCATAACTAATGGCTGCTGCTATTTATTAGGCTGGTGTCAGACTTGCATTAAATTAGAAACCTGTTAAGGTACAGAACAATGTATTGTTTTCATTTTTTTAATAATAAAAAAAAGACATGATTATTAAAGTGAGCCTGGAGGAAAAGTAGTTAAAATTTAAAAATATAGTACATTTTTAAAAATAAGGCCCCTTTCACAAATGTAGTGGTACTTTTCCCCCACTGCAGTGGCCATTAGTCTTAATAAGACAGGCCACAGTACACGCTGTGCGACGCAATGTGCCGGTGTTGTGTCTGATTACGCTGCCTGTTGATTTGCGCTGCCCCTCATGCGCAGTAGGAGACTCTGCGGCCACAGTTCCTATTTAATGATGCTGTTGGTTGTAAAATACTAAATATCTCTGCTTCCTCACATCCTACACTCCCCAAATTTTAAGGGTAGGGAGGGGACCCCCGAACTACCTCTATGCCAAATTGCAGCCCCCCAGCCCCACTGGTTCCCAAGATAGGTTTCACTAATTTATCTCCAGAACCAGCGGGGCTCGGGGGCTGCAATTTGGCACAGAGGTCATTTGGGGGATCCTCTCCCTACCCTGAAAATTTGAGGAGTGTATGATGTTTGGAAGCGGAGAAATTTATTATTTTACCATCAGCAGCATAATTAACTTCACACTGAGCATGCATGCTACTCAGTGTGGAAGGGAGCTTCCGGGCAGCGCAATCAGACATTACACCAGAAGTGGTCTGGGCTCCACAGGGTATAGTAGAAGCTACAATGCATTTCCTTGGAAGTATTAAAATGGAAGCCCATGGTCTATTATGGTCTATGGTGGCCGACTGCGCCCAAATCTCCTGCACTGTTTTTACAGTGCTCGCCCTCATCCTCCCACAACAATATGAGTGACTGATTGTTGTGCATAAGAGGTATATATTTACTTCTGGGTATGTGTATATACAGCAGTATGTATTAGACGAAATGTAGGATTTTACAACATGAGGAGGATGCATAATGCTGCATTGAAGTAATATGGTCTGTGTTCATTTGAATTGTTGTGAGAGGGGCATTCTGATAAACGTAACATGGATGATGAAATATATGGACACTGAGATGGTTAATGTGAGCAAGTGATTGCTGTGCATTAAATGAATGTTTACTTTGGGGATGGGAGATCTATATTGTTAAGGTATGTGATGATTCATATGCCCTTATTCAGCTTATCAACTGATCTAGAGTCGTGCGACAATGTTGTCTGTTAACCAGGAAGTGTTAAAGTGGATCCGAGACAAACTTTTGCTATCCTCTTTTTTTCTGCCCTACACATATCGTTTATTGTGCATTCTTCAAAATTTTATTTATTACCTAATTGCATGCAAATGAATGTATCACTGCCCTAAGCTCCTCCAGCGCCTAGACATTCTGAGTCCCATGCTGCAAGTGCTCAGCGTGGGGAGAAGGAGGCTTTTGCTGAAACATGCACGGAATTTCAGAGTCGGGGGGGGGGGGGGTGGAGTTTTCACAGGCTGAGGGGTGGAGATGAAGAGCAGCTTGCCTGTGTAATGATGACAAGCAGAATATGGCTGCTCTCATTATATCACAGGAAGAAATATTCATATACTGTTGAAGCTGTTTGCAGCTATATTTACTATGTAAACCATCTAAACTTTAGATAAGATATATAGACAAGTTACTTGCTATAGTTAGTTTTTCATCTCAGATCCGCTTTAGATAACGTTTACTGGGAGAGCAGACCGCCATGGAGAAAGGCATCCTTATCTGCTACAGAATACAGTTATAATCAGAAAGGTAAAGCATGTGGCTGATGATACAGAACAAACATTAGCCTTTAAAAAAAATGAAGACCAGTTGAGCAATGCAATAAAAAAGGACTAATGATAGATACCGGAGCAATGTCACATACTATTATCAGAAACAGTAAGAGATTTAACCACCTTACGACCGCCTAATGCTGATTGGCGCCCGCAAGGTGGCTCCCCCAGGACTGCCTAACGCCAACTGGCATCAAGTCCTGCGGTAAAAGATTGCAGGGGGATCGCAGTCGTGGATGCACGCTCATCCCTTCTTGAGTGATGGCTCCACTCCGTCAACAGTTTGCCAGCTGTGGTCGTCACTGGCAGACTAAAAAACAGCTGTTTGTTTTGCTTGTACACCGCTGCGATTTACCGCAGCACTGTACTGGGGACATCCTTGTCACTTGGCTGCCTCCTGGAGCGGCTCACAGAGCAATCTATCTGATGCCCATGATCGCGGGGATTGGCTGTCGGGTGGAAGGAGGGATGAGAAAGTAATGTAAAAGGAAATTACTTTTTTTTACAAAAATAAATAACAATTAAATTAATAAAAAAATACTAATGTCAGCAGCGATCAGAGCCCACCAACAGAAAGCTCGGTCGGTGGACAGAAAATGGGGAGTAAGTTGTATGTTGTATGGTTGTATGTTTCTGCAGCGAGCTGTTAAAGAGGAACTTCAGCCTAAACAAACATACTTTCATTAAGTTACATTAGGTATGTTAATTAAAATAGATAATATAATCTCTTACTCACCCTGTTTTAAAAGAACAGGAAAATGTTTGTGATTTCATGGGGGCAGCCATCTTTTGCAGGGGGACAACCATCTTCTTGGTTGAAAGGAAGTGATAGGGAGCATGAGACACAGTTCCAACTGTCCTGTGTCCTGATCACCCCTTCCAGCTGCACCTGCTAGGCTTCAAATCACAAATTCAAAATAAAAAGCAGAAGAAGAAGAAGAAGATCAGAAATCCCATCATGCTTTGCACAGCATCAGGGGGAAAATGCCCGGGCAGGTTTCTTCTGTGCAGCTAAAAATGAGGCTTGGGTAAGAAAAACAAAGTTCTTATGCAGTGAAATTGTTAAAGGAATACTGTAGGGGGGTCGGGGGAAAATGAGTTGAACTTACCCGGGGCTTCTAATGGTCCCCCGCAGACATCCTGTGCCCGCGCAGCCACTCACCGATGCTTCGGCCCCACCTGCGGTTCAATTCTGGAATTTCAGACTGAAAACCACTGTGCCAGCATTGCCGTGTCCTCGCTCCCGCTGATGTCACCAGGAGCACACGGCGCAGGCGCAGACCATACTGGGCCTGTGCAATACAATCCTGGTGATGTCAGCGGGAGCGAAGACACGGCAATGCAGGTGCATTGGTTTTCAGACTTTAAAGTCCGAAATTCCAGAAGTGAACAGGAGGCGGGGCCGGAGCATCTGTGAAAAGCTACGCGGGCAAAGGATGTCTGTGGGGGACCATTAGAAGCCCCGGGTAAGTTCAACTCATTTTCTCCCGACCCCCTACAGTATTCCTTTAAAGAAACATCAAGCCTTTTCAGGGCTGCTGAGTACATTTTTAGTCTGGAGGTTCACTTTAAAGCTGCAGAGCACTGAATAGAAAATGAAAAAACAGCCTGGTCACTAGGGGGGTGTAAGCCTGTGGTTAAAAGAATTGACAACTCATTTAAGCCAGAGAAGCACTACATGGAAATGCCGAATGGAAAAAGGATTTAGGTGTAGCACTCTAGAGGCGGCGCAGAAGTGTACCTGATGGAGAGTAAGGGAAAACATGTGAGGACAACACTAAAGAATGCATTATATATGCCCACATATCCACAGGGCATTTTCTCTATTGAAGTGGCGACAGGAAATGGCACATTTGTTGAATTGTGACAAGTTCTTTTCCCCCTTTGCAATTGCCAGTATTGCAACTTTTCACCTGCTCAGAGGCGGGTGGTGCCGAGCGACAAGAGGTGACAGTGCCAGCAGAGCCTGGCATGCTGTGGTGGATGCTAGATAAGTGCTTGGGACCCTGCTGGCTCCAGTGATGGATGTCAGGTGACCGCTACGGTTGTGCATGCATCTCCTGAGGGCAGAGGCATATCTAGGGAAAACAGCGCCTATGGCTTAGACTGAAATACATCCTGGGGTAGAGGAGGAGGAGGGGGGTTACTATCCCAAAAAATGAAGGTGTAGTCTCAGTTGAATTGGTTCTGTCGAAGTTGAAAAAGAAGCATGATCTGTTAAGCTGGCCACTAACGGTCCAATTTCTAGCGAAAAATCGTTCGAGCGATCAGAAATTCTGATCGGATTGGCTGTAAATAATCTCCATTGGTGGACAAAATCGATTATGAACGAGTGAAAAAAATGTCGCCCGAATGAATTTTCGTCGAACGAAAATTTGGATATTCTTGATGGTCGTGATAGATAGGCAGCAATGATTGGTTAGTTGATGGTGTAGTGAACGATTTTTTGTCCGATCAGAATTTCTGATCGCTCGAACGATTTTTCGCTAGAAATTGGACCGTTAGTGGCCAGCTTTAGAGCGATCAGAAATTCTGATCGGATTGGTTGTAAATAATCTCCATTGGTGGACACAATCGATTATGGACGAGTGAAAAAAATGTCGCCTGAATGAATTTTCGTCGAACGAAAATTTGGATTTTCTTGGTGATCGTGATAGATAGGAAGCAATGATTGGTTAGTTGATGGTGTAGTGAACGATTTTTCGTCCGATCAGAATTTCTGATCGCTCGAACGATATTTCGCTAGAAATTGGACCGTTAGTGGCCAGCTTAAGAATGAAGTAAATAGCAGTTGGGCAACTTGTACCACCAAATAATGTAACCAGGGAGAAGAATGCCCCCCCCACCCCAGATACAAAACAGAATCTAGATGTGGAATTTTAGAGATGCTAGGGAGCAGTTCCCTAGTATGAGGTGCCCATGCCACACGTCATTATACCTGCACCCCGTAGCTACACCTATGCCCGGGGGGGGGGGGGGGTAGAGTGAGGCAGCAGTGCGATGGGGCTGAAGGAGAGCTCCACGGCACAAACACCTCATTCCCTATGACTCTTTATGCATTGCACAGGTGAAGCCGGCAATTGAGTTTGGAGGTAAATCCTGAACATTGTGAGGTGATAAGAAGCTCAAGTGTTTAGCTTCTTATAAACTCAAATTGCATATGGTCCAAATGTGTCACAAAACATGCATCAGATAATATACTTGTAAAACCTTTATATTTATACATTTTGCATTCTTGTCTAATGAATGATTGAATGATAAATGCACATAACCCCTGTTTCTAATATTGTGTTATACACTGAGGGGCACCCCTCCTTTTTATTGGAGTGAACCTATATATATATATTTTATAATAGTTTACAATAAAATGTTGAAATTTAAAATACGTTATCACTGCATTTGCACAATATATTGACTCCCTAAAAAAAAATACATGGGGGTTGATTCACTATAACAAATAGCATGCCTTATCAGAGTTAATATGCCTGATCAGGGTTAACATGCCTTGTCACAGTTAACATGCCTTATCAGAGTTGCATAGCAATCACTACAAACTTATGCCTGCTAATTGGCAATGATGAGAGCTCCACTCGTCCTGCCCTGAGCCCCTGCGGGTCCAATCATTTTAAAGGACATTATCCCCGCACTTTGATTGGCCCAACAGGCTGCCTGTCAAGTTTCCTGTCAAGTGACAGGCAGCCTATTGGGCCAATCAAAGTGCAGGGATAATGTCCTTTAAAATGATTGGAGCAAAGAGGAAGTTCTGAGTTCAGGTCTGCTTTAAAGGTAAGCAACAGCATTATAATCTTTAAAGGTTATGACCCAGACAGAAACTGTCTCTTGCATACCTGATGTTTAACTCTTTAAATCCGAGAAAGAAAAGAAACACAGCATAGTTACTTCGTATGCTAGGCACTTTACATACACACGTCTATAGCAGTGTCCTTTAAAACATAAGGTATTTTTCAAATATTCAGCTGTGCATGTTCATCAATTGAAACCAGTAAGTGAATATGCAAATCAATCCTTTATCAATCCTTTATCAATCCTTTATCAATCCTTTGTAATCCTTTATAATTTATGCACACATGGAAAGTTATGAACGCTTTTTCTGACATGAATTTGCATGCCTTTAGTGGAAACGTGCCCTTAAAAGATAATTGTAGCCAATCCTGATGTAATTTCCTCCCTTACTCTCCTCTGCCCGATTTGCCCACCCTTCACTATAGAAAGTGCATTGTCTCAGCATGAGAAATATTGGCCAATCAGAGAGGAACAGAGATGTGGGAGGGGAAAACAGGAGGGTAAGAGGCTTCAGCCAATCAGGCTGCATTAGTTAGGTCTCAGGGGAAAGTTGAGACGCAAAAAAGGACAACCCAGCATGCCCTGCAACTTCCTTTGTGCGCACTAAATTTTGTGTATACTAAATAAGAGTCAGGTAAACTGGGGAATGATCTTTTATCAAGAAAAATAATAGAGATTTTAACTTTTGGATTGCCTGGTTAGCATCCTTATTACTTGTTTACCAGATAAAAATAAAGAATTAATTTTTGATTTTATGCCCGACAGTTACGCTTTAAGGCTCCTCCTCAACCAACTTTCATATTGTTTTTGCAATTTTTCTGCAAACTATTCTTGTCCGCTTTAACCACTTTACCCTCCGCGGTACGGATTTCTCCGTCCCTTTTTCCACCCTTATAAAACCAAGGAACGGAGAAATCCGTACCTCCCGCGCTACCGCCACTGTCCGCGCTCCCGCCGCTCGTGCGCGCGCTCCCACTGCTCGTGCACGCCGCCGCCCGCTCGCCCCAGAGATCAATGAATAGGAAAATCCATTCGCGTTCGTTGATCTAAGCCCCCGCAATGATCTGCTGCCAGCCTCATAGTGCTTCCTGTAAGCGTCCTTCCGGACGCTTACAGGTCGCATGAACACGAACTCACTGTGGCCAAATAGTAAAACTACACCCTAAAGCATTTTACATATACAAATACATTAGTTTTACACAATAAATTCACTCATTACCTCCCACACTCTCCAAATTATTTATTTTTGTAATAACAATAAAAAAAAGCATAAATAGTTACCTTAGGGACTGAACTTTTTAAATATTTATGTCAAGAGGGTATAACACAGTTACTTTATAAACTACGGGCTTGTAATTAGGGATGGATGCAAAACTGAAAAAAATGCACCTTTATTTCCAAATAAATTATTGGCGCCAAACATTGTGATAGGGACATAATTTAAACGGTTTTATAACCGGGACAAATGGGCAAATACATTTCATGGGTTTTAATTACAGTAGCATGCATTATTTAAAAACTATAATGGCTGAAAACTGAAAAATAACAATTTTTTCCCACATTTTTTCCTATTTTCCCATTAAAACACATTTAGAATAAAATAATTCTTGGCATAATGTCCCACCTAAAGAAAGCCTAATTGGTGGCAAAAAAACCAAGATATAGTTCATTTCATTGCGATAAGTAATAATAAAGTTATAGACGAATGAATGGAAGGAGCGCTGAAAGGTGAAAATTGCTCTGGTGTTCACGGGGTGAATCCCCTCAGTGGTGAAGTGGTTAAGGAAAAACCTTGTGCTATTCAGCTATATTGAGCATAATTAGTTCTCAAGAAAACAAACAGCAAGGCAGAGCTTTCAGCAGCAATGTAAAGAAAACACATTAGATGGTATTAATCTCTATGTACCTATGTCTTGGTAAGTAACCTAATGAATGGGGCTCCTATGCATTGAGAAGTGCTCTTAAGGAAATAATGCCAATTAGGGGCCCAGCAGTACATAATGTAATGGCTGTATTTGACTACAGTTTTCTTAAACCTCCAGGCTTAATTTGAGGTAAATCAAATTACCCTGAGAAAGGAAACAGCAGTGCTTGGTATTTGCTTGCTACCACTTACTGCTTCTACACTCTCTGGGGGAATCCATTTACACTATGAAGTCACTTAAACAGGCCAGCAAAATAATGTCTGGCACAAACCATGCTGAGATTAGGGAAGTGTGACTGTGTGCCTAGATCTATACTGTGTCTGTATATACTCTCATGCCAGGGTGAAAACCAGCTGTGTCTTGGCGTCAAGTACAAGCATGCTGTAAGAATTTCAATGTCATCTTGAAGTAAAGAGAACATAGAATATTGTACTAAATGATTTAAGGCCCATACACACTTAAAGGGGACCTTAACTAAACTGGAAAGAAAAAAGTTTCACTTACCTGGGGCTTCTAACAGCCCCCTGCAGTCGTCCTGTGCCTTTGCCGCCCTTGACCAATCCTCTGGTACCATTGTTCGCCGTTCCTCCGCCAGCCCCGTGAGGTCACTCACATGCCGCTCATTGTCCCTCTGTCCTCCCTTCCCCATATACAGAGCAGGATCATCCACCGGGCAACCTAGGCAGGCGCTTGGGGCCTAGTGGGCATCAAGGGGTCTACATTCTTCTGACCAAATCTACTACCTTGCCTAGTGCCCCATTATATCTTAATCCCTCTCTGCCCATATAGCAACACAGCACATTGCCAGCTACACAGCGGACACGCACGCTTTTTGTATTTTTATTTCTTCTTCTGTTCACTCCAATCCTCTTACTTCATCCTTCTTCTCATGTCATTTTCAACTATATACATATTTTTTTCTTTTTATTTCTTCTATTCTTCAGATTATTCAATACTTCTTTCTCCTATTCTTCTTTTCTTGCTTAGAGGTTGCTGGACACTTTAACCGCAGTATGGCGTAGTACTCCTTGATGGTGGCAATTTCAATATCCTTCTGGGACTTGAAATCAGCAGGTAAATTCTAAAAAAATAAAAAAATAAAAACCTCCCTGGCTAGAAATGCAATATTTCAATTTGCTGTTTAGCATTCCTTCATGGACCAATAGAAGTCACTATACGTATTTAGTATTTTACATAGCACATCTTCCGCAGCACTGTACAGAGTATATTGTATTGTCACTTTTCTGTTCCTAAGAGGGACTCGTATTCTAATCCCTACCGTAGTCATGGTTCAGTATTTTACTGCAGGCTACCACTTGGGCAATGTAAATCTATGGGGTAGTTCACAATGCCTGCAGTGCACTGCGCCAGAAGTACCCTATCTAACGCGAGCACATACCTACGTTACCGTGCAGCTCCTGCGGAGGAACAGAAGCCATGTAAGTCTATGGCGATGTACATGTTTTTAAAGTGACCTCTACAGTTTTACGTGTCAAACGTGTTAAAGTGTATTTTACGCTTTCCTGCACATCATCCATTCGCCAACAGGAAGTGAGGGTCACTTCCTGCTTTTCCTGCTGCCAGACGAGGATTACTGCGTACTAATACAGTAATACCCGAAGGCCTGCTTTTGGCAGTGTGGTCCGCCCCCCGGGCACACACTGCTACCACCAATCCGCAGTGTGAAATCTACCTAAAGCCTCGTACACATGCTTGAGTAAAGTCGGACATTAATGAAGGCCACAGCCAATATTCAGTTACCGAGGTGCCCAATCCCTGGCTCGCAACACGCAAAGGATATGACTGGCAGATCAACTCACCCGAAGCAACGGCCGATTCCTTTGTGCACCCCGCCCCCACCCCACAGCATCATGTCATGCATGTGCCACTATCTTTCCTCTGCTACTCCGCATAGCAACAGTACACATAGTCAGAGGCGTAGCTAGGGTTTTCAGCGCCCGGGGACAAAGACTATTAATGCGCCCCCTAAGGTGAAGGGTCGTGACCAAATGTGGGCGTGGTTATGGGTACTCCACATTTGGTCACGCTCCTTCAAATGTACATGGAGGTTAGCAGGCTCACGCTCACCCACCCTCCCTCAGTATGTACCTTCCAGCATGTTCCAAGACAAATTCAGCAATCATGAGCCCCCCACCCCCATCAAGACAAATTCCGCAATCATGAGCAATCCTGAGGCCCCCAACAAGACAAATTTAGCAATCCTGAGGCCCCCAACAAGACAAATTCAGCAATCATGAGGCCCCTAACAAGACAAATTCAGCAATCATGAGGCCCCTAACAAGACAAATTCAGCGATCTTGAGGCCCCCAACAAATCATGAGGCCCCCAACAAGACAAATTCAGTAACCATGAGGCCCCCAACAAGACAAATTCAGCAGTCATGAGGCACATAAATAGACAGCATTTCACATAAATAGGCAGAATGTCCCCTTAATATGGTAGACACCTCTCACCTGGCAGCAGTTCCCCAAAATACACCCAATCTGACAGCAATGCTTGCCCAAAAATAGGTAGCCCCAGGTCTATAGGTGTCCCCAGAATAGGTGGCCAGCAGTATAGATGTCCCCAGAACAGGTAGCCAGGGGTAGAGATGTCCACAGAACAGGTAGCCAGGGGTATATGTGCCCAGTATATGTAGGCAGGGGTATGTGTCCCCAGTATATGTAGCCAGAGGTATATGTGCCCAGTATATGTAGCCAGGGGTATAAATGCCCAGTATATGTAGCCAGGGGTATATGTACCCAGTATATGTAGTTAGGGGTATATGTGCCCAGTATATGTAGGCAGGGGTATATGTGCCCAGAGTAGGTAGCCAGGGGTATATGTGCCCAGAGTAGGTAGCCAGGGGTATATGTGCCCAGAGTAGGTAGCCAGGGGTATATGCCCAGTATATGTAGGCAGGGGTATATGTGCCAAGAGTAGGTAGCCAGGGGTATATGTGCCCAGAGTAGGTAGCCAGGGGTATATGTGCCCAGAGTAGGTAGCCAGGGGTATATGTGCCCAGAGTAGGTAGCCAGTGGTATATGTGCCCAGAGTAGGTAGCCAGGGGTATATGCCCAGTATATGTAGGCAGGGGTATATGTGCCCAGAGTAGGTAGCCAGGGGTATATGTGCCCAGAGTAGGTAGCCAGGGGTATATGTGCCCAGAGTAGGTAGCCAGGGGTATATGTGCCCAGAGTAGGTAGCCAGGGGTATATGCCCAGTATATGTAGGCAGGGGTATATATGCCCAGAGTAGGTAGCCAGGGGTATATGTGCCCAGAGTAGGTAGCCAGGGGTATATGTGCCCAGAGTAGGTAGCCAGGGGTATATGTGCCCAGAGTAGGTAGCCAGGGGTATATGCCCAGTATATGTAGGCAGGGGTATATGTGCCCAGAGTAGGTAGCCAGGGGTATATGTGCCCAGAGTAGGTAGCCAGGGATATATGTCCAGTATATGTAGCCAGGGGTATATGTGCCCAGAGTAGGTAGCCAGGTCAGGTGTCCCCCTCCCCAGCAGGAGGGGAGCAGCGCAGAGAAGAGCTGCTCTCCCTTCCTCGCTGTCCCCTCCAATGTCCGGGTGGCTCAGGCTGGCAGCGGCGGGCGGAACTTACCTCCGTCTTGTCGCAGCGCCGGATGGATCTGCCACTACTCTGGTCTGGTGCAGACCAGAGCAGCGGCTGCGCACTCGAACTTCCGGCCGGCGCTGGAGCGAGACGGAGGTGAGTTCCGCCCGCCGCTGCCAGGCCAGCCACCCGGACATTGGAGGGGACAGCGAGGGAGAGAGAGAGCACCTAAGGTGAGGGAAGGAGGGGGGATATGGCCCCCCTTCCCCACCGTCCGCACAGCTCTCCCTCTTCTCTGCGCTGCTCCCCTCCCCTCCGCCGCAAAAAAAAAAAACCAGGCTGAGGGCGCCCTCGGGGACCAGGCGCCCCGGGGCACTTGTCCTACCCCGACCCCCCCTAGCTCCGCGCCTGCACATAGTCTGCTATACAGCTGACTTGCGTCTGAGCAGCCCAGCCCAGCGATGTTGCCCAAGGGGAGCGTGTCGCGATCCCCGACTAGCAACCTCCATCAATGTTGTTAAGCACTAAGCACCTTAAGGCCAATTTAGGGGGAAGCCAATTTATCTGTAAGTTCTTGAGATGTGGGAGGAAACCAAAGTGCTCTAAGGAAACCCATGCAGACATAGGGAGAAGATACAAACTCCTCCCAGCGCTGAAAGGTGAGGGTGCTATCCACCACACCACCATACTGCCGAATGTCTCCTGACAGGTATCCTGAAAGATAAAGGACAGAGATCTACAAGCAAGAAGAGAAGTACAGAAGACTGAATAAAAAGCTCAACTAACCAGCCCTAGTAACAGTCCTCTACTTTCAGCCTGCTGTTGCTTAGGCTGTCATCCAATGAGCCTGAATATTTCTCAGCAGGGTTAGGTTGAGAATCCCTTCTATCAAAGAGAGGTTTTTCAGTAGCCTCCCTGGTGGTAAGGACGAGGCTGACTCGTTAAACTTTCTACAAACGGTATGGATGGATGAGTTTGCTTAATTAACGCTAAAAACTGGCCTGGAAAGAGTTATAATGGTGTACTGGCAGTAGGCAAATATTACAGCATTACAGAAAATTCAGTTCTGGAATGTAATGCCATACCGTATATTGTACAGAGAATGACACTTATTGCCACACTGGTCTGAACTCGGCCGTGACTGACTATTACGACCACCATGGCTAAGAATTGTGCTACAGACCAGAGTGTGTGCAGCGGCCCAATGATGATCCCTAAAGATCTGGCATGTTGGACCTTTAGCTATGCCTAAGCATAACCCAACGGCATTGTTCTTGCACCTCCCCATCCACTGCAAGCCGCTCCGTCAGGTGCGCTTGTCGTCTCTTCCCCCCCCCCCCCCCCCCGCACATTGCAACAGAGGCGTCATCAGCCAAAGGTGACAGTGCACTAACAACACTGTACAGAAGTGTCATCAGCCTTTGCACACGATGCATCTTGCGGGGGGGCGGGGGGGGGGCGGAGAAACAATGAGCGTGTGTAATGGGGAAGTTTCCGGTGGTGGGAGCAGTGAGAACAATGCTATTGTGCTGTGCCCGGGCATTGCAAAAAATCTAACACCGCATCTTCATGCAATTGTTGTGCGCCTGATGTAGTCACGCTGGTTTAACCATAATGACCACCCCCGCCATGGCAGTCCTTATGGTGCACCACTCAGGTTTCAGACCACCGTGTGTATGGATCTTTAGGCCTGGTTCAGGCAGATGTCTCAATCACCTGCCCAATGTCTTGTCCAAATGCTTTTCTGCAAGCGTGCAGAAAAGCATTTGTTGACTTTCAATAGCGATTCCCAGCGATCGTCATTTTTCATCCCGCAGGGGGACTCAGGAGTGCGGCGCTAATGGACCCCAGAATGACCAGACAGTGGAAAAAATAAAGATCAAAATGCTGCTTTTGCATAAACGGCGGTAAAGGATGTGCAAGTGTGCGTGTGAACTGGCCCTTAGTTGTTGTACCAAACTTTTATTATACTCAAAATGGATACTAGACCCTTGCTTGACAGATTTGAGTAAGTTGCAAGCAAAAATGTAACCACTTTTTTTGCACAGAAATCCTGCATAAATTGAACGCTAGGGAGGTTAAAGAACAAGTGACATCCATGCTAACCTAAAAATAAAAAAAACAAATAAGTAGATAAATACTACTTCTACTTACAGTACATAACAGATGTATTGCACTTTCCACATTATGATTACTGTGAATTTTATAAATGAAAAGCAGAGAATCCTATTCTAGACTGTTTCCATCTTCGTTAGCTTTGAATGAAGCTAATCCTGACATCATTTCCTCCCTCACTCTTTTTTCTCCTCTTGCTAACTGTGTATTTATTACCCACCCTCCTCCCAGAGTCTTCAGACACTCCCACTGAGGACTATACTCGGAAGTGCACTGTCTTATGTCATTAGAAGGAGGGGAAAATAAAGGGAAGAGGAGGAATATATTATAGATAAAAAGACCTCCAGCATGCAACTGTTTTGCCAGCCAATGGCAATGGCAATTTACAGGGCCAGTGCTCCCAAGGTATGTGATAACTTCAAACCATAACAGCAGAAATAGTTTTTGAATGCAGGATTAGCATCTTTATCACTTAATAAACTCAGACCAGTTGCTATTGAAATTTTATTTTTATGGTGACAATCCCGCTTTAAAGCGCTTTAAAGCGGAATATAACCCTGCAACCAGCATTTTTTTTTTTACTAGACCAGCACTGGAAGGGTTACACACAGAGCTTTAAAGTTCTGTGGAGAGAACTGCAGACGCATCCGAAGCTTACATAGATACATTTAACTAAACAGAATGTAACAAGTGAGGAATGTTACACACTCTTTGGCTGTCCTCCAGCTCCTGCACAGTCAGAGAGAGTGAGACACATTCCACAGTTGTTACATTTTGTTTAGTTAAATGTATCTATCTAAGCTTCGGATGCGTCTGCAGTTCTCTCCACCGAACTTTAAAACTCTGTGTGTAACCCTTCCAATGCTGGTCTAGTAAAAAAAAAATGCTGGTTGCATATAATATGCTGTAAATAATGTTTTAGAGCAAAGTTGAAATGCAGGGTTATATTCCGCTTTAAGGAAGGAAACTGATGAATATGTGGTTGGAACTGGAGTGATTTCATGATTTATTATCCGTTTTCTTTGATATTATTGTTAGCTTCAGCAAATGGGAAGTACATTTTTACACGATAGTTACATAGATAGTTTGGCTGAAAATAATAAACAGCCGTCCAAGTTCAATCAGGAAGAAAAAATGGAACAAAAAATTATGCATTTATATTCCTAGACCTTAAAGTAGAAATGCGCAGAATTTTTGCAGAAAATTAATTTAGAAATAAAAAATAAATAGATGTTAACTTGAAGTGTAATCTGAATTCTAAAGGGGCCCATACACCTAACTATTTTCCCGCCGCTATATGGCCGTTTCGATCACAGTGATTGAATCGGCTGTGAAATCGCCGCGCACACCGCTGACAGAACGATCGATTTCCGACCGAAATCGATGGTTCCTGTCGACTTCCGTCGATCCATCCGTCCGGAAGATTTTTCTCGATGGCCGGCAGGTCGGGAGTGCGTCGCTAGCGGTGTTTGAATGCCCGACGACCAACCCAATACAGCGGTAATACATTACCTGCTCCAGCCGGCGCGAGTCCCCGCTGTCACCGCTGCTCCGTCTCCGCGCTGGGCTCCGAGTCCAGCAGGTTTCACTTCTTCCTGTCCCTGCAGGAAGTTAAACAGTAGAGCGCCGTCTACTGTTTTAACTTCCCTGGACAGGAGGAAGTGAAGCCAGCCGGAACTCGGATTCGATCAGAGAGGGATCTATCTGTTGGTCGAATCTGATGGCAAATTGACCAGTGTATGGCCACCTTTACATGTGGCTGATCACCTAAAAAAACACCCCAGAGTATAGGCACTGAGCAGAGGCTGGGGAATTACACAGCTAGCTTTTCCAATGCATCTAGAAAGCCATTTGAAAGCAAGAGGTAGTTTTGCTCTTTTGGCATTGCAAAAAGTGTTGTTCACATTTTTCAAAATCACTTTCTTTTATAGAAATTGTTATGTTTTTACGAAAATTACTGCAATTGACAACTTGGCTGATTTCTACCTGGAAGGATAAGTGAACTTATAAACATAGGTACAGTTCTCCATTCAGCTCTATAAAGGAGGCTGTGTTTACAAGAGAATGCAGTGGCCGGCAGGACACACAGGGACAGGAGACTTTGGGCTTGATTCACTAAGACAAATAGCACGCCTTATCAAAGTTAACATGCCTTATCAGAGTAGCATAGTGAGCGCTACGATCCCGCAGGGGCTCAGGGCAGGACGAGTGGAGCTCTTGTCATTGCCAATTAGCAGACATAAGTTCGCTATGCTACTCTGATAAGGCATGTTAACTTTAATAAGGCATGCTATTTGTCTTAGTGAATCAAGCCCTTTGTGTTTCTAAATTCACTTAAACATGTAAAAATTAATTACAGTAAACCTGAGGTGAAAATAAACTGAGATGAGCAATTGTATTTATGCTCCTATTCCTAAAAATGACTTTTTAGATATCCCATGGTTTTATTTTATATTTACACATTTACAAAGTAGATAGAATGTTTTTTTGTGTCTAGCTCAATCGCAACCTAATAAGTGTCCCAGAGTTAGAAAAAGGTCAATAGTTCACGTATTTTATCTCTCCCTGCTCTCAGAAGTTGTATTCTGTCAGAAAAACTTTTATGGCTGTAGTTTGCTTATCAGTGATGTTACGGACAATACACAAGCTGTCACTTCCGTGTCTAGAAATGAACTCTTTCAGGCAGCAAATTAAAACTAAAACAGCCTAGTTATTAATATATTTGTTACTGCACATACACGTTTATCTCATCATGTCATTATAATCCAGAAACTCTTGTTTAAAATAAATGTACAAAACACACAACACAACCCCATCTTTAGATCTTCCTTTCTCAATAGTCTTTCAGATCTGTGTGATAACTTTCTTCAGTATAGTCTCTTGGTTAAAATGGACCTGAACTCTTGCAAAGTACAGAAAAAAAATAGAGAAATGTACAGTGAATGTATTTAGAGAGTTTAGCCTGTCTAATTACCCTTCATCTGTGACTAATAGCGGTTGTAATTTGATCTCTTCAGCTGTGTCAGCTCAGGAATTTCCTCTGCCACCACAGTGCTGCTAATGAAAAGCACAGGTTGTTAACCCTATGTCTGCTTCCATAAAAGCAGGAAGTAGACATCAGATTCACTGCAGGATTTGTATCAGCTGTAACAAAGTTGAGTGAATTTTATTTGCATATTTTATTGCAAAACGGAAGATATATTTCTGTATCTGTATCTGTTCAGCAGTTTGTGTTATAAGACCTTTGTTCTACTTTATTTACGACACAAAAGACTTGATTAGAAGGTGTAATGCTGGGCATAGACGGTTCGTTTATGCACTGGCATCGATCCAGCGGCTCGATGCTGGTGCATCACCGCTCGTCCGCGCGGATCGATCCCCGCGGGCACTTCCTTATCAGTGTTTTGTTTTTACCATTGTCCGCCCGCGGGGATCGAGCCCCGTATCGACCCGCCGCGGTGATCGGACAGGTTGAATATTATCAATCGAGCATTCAGCGGCTCGATTGATAATATAAAACGAACCGTCTATGCCCAGCATTAGGGGGAAGATAGAGAAATGAGTCACATTCACAGATAAGTATATAAGAGGTGGTGTATGTAGCCACTATGAACAATGGGTAATGAGCAACTCACACATCCAAGAGGGGAAAGGAAAATAAGGAGCCTGGAAGCAAATACTAGCGTTTAACCACTTATTGTTCCCTGTACAGTATATCTACTCCCCTAAAAACTTCATCTAAGCCGCAGGGGCATAGATATACGTACTCCGACGCAATCGATACTGTGCGAGCATCCGCACTCGTTCTTGCCACCGGCCGTTATCCCGGAGATCAATGAATGGGAACGCAGTTCCCATTCATTGATGTAAGTCCCCGCTGCAATGATTGCTGGCTTCAATGAGAAGCCGCAGTCTTTCTTGAAAAAAAAAAAGTTACACGTCCACGCTTCACTTCCTTTAAGTGTACATAGTACTCTTACAGGACACATAGGAAAAAAATGAGGACATTTTGTGGCCAAATAGTAAAATTACACCTACATACATTTATTTTTATAAACAGACCCACAACTACATTTAAAATTAACACCTTCCCTCCCACACTCTCCCCAAGGTAACCAAAAAATATTTAGCATTAAAAAAAGACAATAAAAAAGAATTAGTTACCTTAGGGACTGAACTTTTTAATATGGATGTCAAGAGGGTATATTACTGTTATTTTTTGAAGTCTATTGCGGTTCGCAAACTTTTCCACGAACCGAACCTTCCGTGAAGGTTCGCGAACCAAAAATCGGAGGTTCGCGACATCTCTAGTCCTGTGCAAGAGTTCAGGTCCACTTTAGGCTTCAATGACTTTCTATTGCCAAGTCATGAACTTGGCAACATCTCTTCCTCTCTGTTAATATGGTCAAAATGTTCCTTTATTCTCTGATATTGCTGTTATTTACTAACCACTTCAGCCTTCAGCGTATTTTCACCTTATCTACCCGAGCAATTTACACATTTAAGAGCTCCTCCCATTCAGTCACCAATAACTTTAACACTACAACGATATCACTACAACGATATCTATATCCTAATCAAATTTGGTCTGACCACAATGAAGCAACGACCTTATTATCTTCTTGTATGTAGGTAGGCATAGGTAGGAGTCCCAGTATAGGTAGGTAGGCATAGGTAGGTGCCTCAGTAGTTAGCTAGGCATAGGTAGGAGTCCCAGTATAGGTAGGTAGGCATAGGTAGGAGACCCAGTATAGGTAGGTAGGCATAGGTAGGTCCCCTAGTGTAGGTAGGTAGGTAGGTGTCCCCGTATAGGTAAGTAGGTGCCCCAGTAGTTAGGTAGGCATAGGTAGGTGTCCCAGTATAGATAGTTAGGCAGGGCCTGGCTGGCACAGTAATAACAATTCCCAAGGTCCAGCTGCAACAGATAGGGCTGTATAATGTCAGTGAGCAACACACACAAAAAAACCACATCAGGAGAACATTAGCTCTCAAAAGAGCTGTTGAGGGGTGCTATAAAAGCAATAACAATCAGCCAGGAGCAAGCCAAGAGCACAACTAATCTTTCCCTAGGAGGAAAAATCTGCAGCAGCTCTCCCTAGTCTGTCTATTTGCAGCAGGCACACGATTGAGTGTCATGGCCAGCCTGCCTTATATAAGGGGGGGTGGGGCTCCAGGGCTTAGTGTAGCCTGAATGGCTACAATGTGCCTGCTGACTGTGATGCGAGGGTCAAAGTTGACCCTCATAGTGCATTATGGGGCGAATCGAACTTCCGCAAAAGTTCGCCTGGTGCAGGCGAACGCGGACCCACCAAAGTTCGCCTGGAACCGTTCGCCGGTGAACCGTTCGCTACATCTCTACACAGGACAGGATGAAAACATATAAAAATGCACCCTGTATGTATTCAAAGAGTTTAGCCCATACATGTCAAGCTCCAGCTCGCGGGCCAAATCTAGCCCTCTGAGCCAATAAATTTGGCTCTCGAGGGGTTTCCCCACTTTGCATTATGTTTGGCCCACTCTAGACCACCAGGGAAGCTAAACTGGAGGTGAAGCCCCAGGACACCAGGGAAGCCATATGGGGAGATGGGCAAAATAACTAAACACTATGGAGCTGTATAGGGGAGGGTGGGGGCCTCTAGACACCAGGGAAATGTATAGGGGAGGGAGGACCATTAGACACCAGGGGACTGCATAGGGGAGGGAGGACCACTAGACACCAGGGAACTGTATAAGGGAGGGAGGACCATTAGACACCAGCGAACTGCATAGGGGAAGGAGGGCCCGCTAGACAACAGGGAACTGTATGGGAGCTGAAGGGGGGCCCTTAGACTCCTGGGAACTTTATAAGGGAGGAAGGTGGCCAGTAGACATTGAGGTTGGCCTGTGACTAGATCCCAGTATACAATTTCGGCCCACTTTGTATTTGAGTTTGACACCCCTGGTAGCCTGCCTAATTCCCCCTCATCTGTGACTAAGCACAAGTTGTAATTTGATCCCTCAGTTGTGTCAGCTGGCTGCCAAGATAGAGAGCTAATTGGTAAACACAGGATGTTAAAAATGTCTGCTTCCATGAAAGCAGGAAGTAACCACAATGGAGATTTATTGTAGGATATTTATCAGCTGTAACAAAGAAATGTTTTTCTTTAAAGGTTATGCTGTTCCATATTTTTTAGAGCAGAGAGGAAGTTCTGAGTTCAGGTCTGCTTTAAATTCACCATCACCTCCTACCTTGTAAGTCTACAGGCATTTCACACTCCTGTGCTTCATTCATACACTTCTCTGCTGTAAACTTCATCTTAAGTGCATGAAATATTGATTTCAATGTAAAATGCATGTAGAGTGCATCAAAACTATCTCTAAAATATTATGAGTTTTAAAGCAACAAGCCACAAGGCAATGGTTATTCAATGATGTGTGTACTCATGAAATCTTACTCAACAGGCTACAAGAGTACTGTGGCATAGATGGCATTGTTCTCCGGTGGTTCAACTCCTTCCTGGCTGGCAGAACACAAAGGGTAGCCTTAGGGCCCTTCCTCTCCAACCCTGTACCACTAAAATACGGTGTACCTCAGGGCGCAATATTATCCCCTTTACTGTTCACCATATACATGCTGCCACTTGGAGAAATCATACAAAAACATGGCCTGACATATCATTGCTATGCTGATGACACCCAGCTATATTTGTCATTCAAACCTGATGTCACAGACCCTACTCCACAAATAAACGCATGCTTAGCTGAGCTTCAGGAGTGGATGAATAATAATTGGCTAAAACTTAATGCTGACAAAACTGAGGTTCTTGTTATCGAGGGCCAGGGCTCAACAGCAAAGCAGCTCCAGTCTCAACCAACACCGCTAAGGATAGGGAGCTCAGACCTGAACAACTCAGACTGTGTGCGCAGCCTGGGAGTACTGACTGATGGGAAATTAAGCTTCAGGAATCAAATCTCAGCTGTTGTGAAACATTCCTTCTTTCACCTAAGGAATATTGCAAGGATTAAACACCTAATTCCTTCAGAGGATCTTCCAACCCTAGTTCATGCCTTCGTCACATCAAGGTTAGACTACTGCAACGTCCTCTACACAGGCCTGCATAAGAAAGACTTACGCCGCCTGCAATTAGTACAGAATGCCGCTGCAAGGCTGTTAACGAGCCAACCCCGCCATTGCCACATAACACCAACCCTGAGCTCACTCCACTGGCTACCGATAAAATGGAGAATTCTGTTTAAGATTGGCTTACTGACATTCAAATCCTTGCACAATCTGGGCCCTGGATACCTGAAGGACTTGTTGCAACTACATCACACCCCCCACAATCTTAGATCAAAAGGACGTAACACCTTGGTCACCCCCAGAGTCCACCTCAAAACCTTTGGAGACAGAGCCTTTTGTCATGCTGCCCCTACACTTTGGAACTCCCTGCCACACCCAATCAGGACAGCCCCATCCTTGGAAGCATTTAAGTCTAAACTGAAAACCTACCTTTTCAGTCTGGCATTCATGAACATCTGACTATCTCCTCTGTAACACAACCCAGCCTGAAACCCTGTATTAATCTGAGACACAGCTATGCGCTTTGAGTCCTATGGGAGAAAAGCGCTTTACAAATGTTATTGTATTGTATTATTGTATTATTGTATGAAATTCCCTGCTGCATAATGTTTAAACTCGATATAATGCCAGCTTCACGTTTAAATCAACTCATAATAATATTTAACCCTTTTAAAGTGTGTACCATAATAATATGTACCAAATAAGAGGTGTGTACTATAATAATATTTAACCCTTTTAAAGTGTAACTGTCGGGCATAAAATCAAAAATCAATTCTTTATTTTTATCTGGTAAACCAGTAATAAGGATGCTAACCAGGTAAATCAAAAGTTAAAATCACTATTACTTTTATTTTTGATAAATTAGCATTCCCCAGTTTACCTGACTCTTATTTGGTACACACACAATTTGGTGCACAAAAAGGAAGTTGCAGGGCATGCTGGGTTGTCCTTTTTTGCTTCTCTACTTCCCCTCAGACTTAACTAATGCAGCCTGATTGGCTGAAGCCTCTTTGCCTCCTGTATTCCCCACCCACACCTCCGTGCCTCTCGGATTGGCCAATATTTCTCATGCTGAGACAATGCACTTTCTATGGTGAAGGGCGGGCAAATGAGGCAGAGGAAAGTAAGGGAGGAAATTACATCAGGATTGGCTTCAAAATAGCCACACTTAAAATGGGAAATGCTAAGAATGATTTTCTCTTTTTTTTTTTTTTTTACAGTAGAAAAATTACTAAAATAAAAATGTGGACAGTGCAATACATATGTTATGTAAGTAGAGCAAGTATTTATCTTCTTATGTGTGTGTTTTTTTTTCTGAGATAGTATGGCTGACAGCTCCTCTTTGAGTTAAAAACTGTGAAGACTCAAATATACGTTAACACAAGACAAGTATAGCCGTGTCCCCACTATAACTATTGTGAGGTTCCCCTGCAACAAGTACAGATATGTTCTCCCCAGGTATTGCAATGCCCCCCTAAAAGTACTGCACTTTCCACTTACATATAGGTGCCCACACAAGTATAGTAAAATCCCCCTCAAGCACTGCATTCAGTACATCCCCATCCTTCCGTGAGGTATGTCGTGTGAATGGGCCGGTTTAAGCGTCACGGGGTCCTGGGGCAAAGGTAACTTGGGGACCTCCTACCCCCCTGGGGCATCCAAGCAGGTTGTCAATCCCCTCTCCAGATGGTCTCCCCAGGGCCCCTGCACAATGTGCGGCTGCTTTGAAACAACTTACCTGTCCCAGCATGCTTCTTAGTCCGTGCCGCGTCTTTAGCCCCGCTCCCTGCCTTATTCTCCATGCAGCGTATACTATGTGTAAATAACCTGCGTTGGGTCATAGAGAAGTGGCCAGCAGCAGAGCTGAAGACAGAGCATGGGTGGAGCAGCACATCTGGACAAGCGAGTTACAGTATTACAATGCAGCCAAAGCCTTCACATCATGCAGGGACCCTGGGGACTTGGGAGCAGTCAGAGGAAGGCCACCCGTGGGTTCCTGGCAGCGCAGGGGGACCAGGCAGTGGTCAGAAGCCCTTAGCTGGAGTTCTGTATGAATGCTTTCCCCTGTAGTGCAGTGGTGGTTTTAAGCACTCACTTCAGATAAAGTACTGGGGAGGATTTTAGATTGGAGAATGGGAGGAGAAGAACAGGCAGCGCACAGAGGTAATGGACCTAGCTCATTTATGATAGTACCAAGAACATGTCATTTACTGCATAGCAGACATTAATAAACAGGCTGACCGAATGGCTACGCTATACCTTCCTGACCATATTTACCTAACATAGTTTAAATATTTGTACATAGGCTGGAAGAGAGAATATAGGGCAAATCTCTATTTCTTATTGTATGTTTACTAAATTATAACTTCCATGCTGCTCCATCTCTTTGATAAATGGATTGTGCTGCTATTGTCTTTTGGTTGTGCTGAGTACAAATATAGCTGCTTTTAACTCTTTCACAATGGCCAAGTATAAAATAGCAACAGTGTCCCAGGCAAGCCCTTATGCTAGACCAGTGATCTGCAACCTTGGCTCTCCAGCTGTTAAGGAACTACAAGTCCCACAATGCGACGCATACACAACATGGAGAAGAGCTTGGATCTCACGATCCAGACACTGGATGGAACCGGTGAAGATGAGGTGGGTGGAGTAAAGCCGGAGCAAGAAGCAAAGGTAGCCGCTAGTTGGGTCACAGTTAGAAGGGGCAGGGGAAAAAGTGGCAGGGAGGCTTGTCCCGAGTTGTCCCTCACTAATAAGTATGCATGTTTGCGTCATATTGGGGAGGATGATTCTGGAGTAGCAATGCTGCAGCAGGATGTGCTCCTTAGCAACCAAGGGGCAGACTGCTGTAACGAGAAAGGGAATAGGAGTGCAGTTAAGGCTAGACAGGTATTTTGTAGTATATACAGGCGCTGATCCAAACTTTATCTCATGTGTATGTTCCACCAGCTGCTCAGGATAAACCACATCCACAATCGGTTCCAAGAGAAATGCATACAAATCCACAGCGCTTGGTACTCAAATCGGCATCTGCAGTAACCCCACAGTGCTCAAAAGCATATTTCCACAGTGACCATCACCAGAAATAAATTGAGAAAGGTCACTTCTCCATCCAAGAATCACATAAACATTTATTAGAAGCTGAATCTACATCACATATACAATGACTTACTTCCAGTGTCCTTTTGACAGGGACCCTTAGTAGTTAAAAGCTTATAGTGTAACCCAGTACACATTTAAAATCCAAAAAACGATCTCATATAAGTTGCTCAGTCTCCAGTTCCTACCGGTTTCGGCCTTGCGCCGTCATCAGGGAACACTGGAGACTGAGCTGTGGGCAAAATATATGCTGAGAGCCTGCAATGGCCGCGATTGAGTGATTACAAGGTAATCTTTATATATTTTGCCCACAGCTCAGTCTCCAGTGTTCCCTGATGACGGCGCAAGGCCGAAACCGGTAGGAACTGGAGACTGGGCAACTTATATGAGATCGTTTTTTAGTTTTTAAATGTGTACTGGGTTACACTATAAGCTTTTAACTACTAAGGGTCCCTGTCAAAAGGACCCTGAAAGTAAGTCATTGTATATGTGATGTAGATTCAGCTTCTAATAAATGTTTATGTGATTCTTGGATGGAGAAGTGTCCTTTCTCAATTTATTTCTGGTGATGGTCACTGTGGAAATATGCTTTTGAGCACTGTGGGGTTACTGCAGATGCCGATTTGAGTACCAAGCGCTGAGGATTTGTATGCAAGGCTAGACAGGTACTGGTGGTAGGGGATTCAATTATTAGGCGCACAGATAGGGTAATCTGTCGAAGAAACCGTGAATGCCGTACAGTCTGTTGCCTCCCGGGTGCTCGGGTTCGGCATGTAGCGGAAAGAATTGACAGATTATTGGGTGGGGCTGGGGAAGACCCAGCTGTCATGGTACACATTGGCACCAATGACAAAGTTAGTGGGAGATGGAAGATCCTAAAAAATGAATTTCAGGTACTTGGAGATGAACTTAACCTCCTTGCCGGTTATCCCGAGCTCAGCTCGGGGTAACCTGCGCAGGAGGATATCTCAGGCCCCGCTGGGCCGATTTGCATAATTTTTTTTTCCCTACACGCAGCTAGCACTTTGCTAGCTGCGTGTAGGTCGCGATCGCCGCCGCTCACCGCCGATTCGCCGCTACCCGCCGCGCCGAGCCGTCCACCCCCCGCCCCAGACCCCTGCGCAGCCTGGCCAATCAGTGCCAGGCAGCGCTAAGGGGCGGATCAGAGTTCCCTCTGACGTCACGACGTCTATGACGTCGGTGACGTCATCCCGCCCGGTCGCCATGGCGACCGGGGAAGCCCTGCAGGAAATCCCGTTCTCAACGGGATTCCCTGCATACTCTGATCGCCGAAGGCGATCGGAGTGGGTGGGGGGATGCCGCCGCTTAGCGGCTATCATGTAGCGAGCCCTGGGCTCGCTACATGATTTAAGAAAAAAAAATTAAAAAAAAGTGCGGCGCTGCCTCCTTGCCGGATTTTTTAGACCGGCAAGGAGGTTAAAGCAAGGACCTCCAAGGTGGTGTTCTCGGAAATACTGCTAGTGCCACGTGCTTCATCTGAGAGACAGAGGGAGCTTAAGGAGTTAAATAAGTGGCTGAGAAATTGGTGTAGGAAGGAAGGGTTTGGGTTCCTGGAGAACTGGGCAGACTTTGCAGTCGGCTACAGGTTCTACAGCAGGGATGGGCTGCACCTTAATGGGGAGAGTGCAGCTGCATTGGGGGAGAAGATGGCTAAACTGTTGGAGATTTTAAACTAGGATCTGGGGGGAGGCGGGAGGATAAAGTTTCAATATGTAGACAAGATGAGGTAAAAAGACAGTGGGAGCCTAACATTATGGGGGGTGGAGAGGGGGGTGGGGACAGTGTAAAGATTAAGGAGGTTGGTAAAACTTCAAGTAGCCCATTTCATGCAAACAAAATTGGTAAATGTGGTGGTAAAAATATAAAGTGCATGGTAACCAATGCTCGGAGCCTTGCAAATAAAATAGACGAACTAGAGTTCATTCCGAATGACAAAGGCTATGACATTGTGGGAATAACCGAGACATGGATGGATGAAAGCCATGACTGGATAGCTAATTTAAAAGGATACAATGTGTTTAGGAGGGTTAGAACAGAGAAAAAAGGTGGAGGGGTTTGTCTCTTTGTTAAGAATTCTTTTACAGCTGTCCTCAACGATGAGATGGAGGAAGATTGCGAAGATGTGGAGTCCGTTTGGGTAAATATTCATGGTGGAAATAAAAGTTGCCAATTGCTTATTGGGGTATGCTACAGACCACCTCATATTAATGAAGCTGCAGAACTGCGATTACTACAGCAGATTGAAAAAGCTGCAAGTAAAAATGAGGTCATAGTTATGGGCGACTTCAACTTTCCAGACATTGACTGGGGTATTGAGGCTACCCATTCTGGTAAAAGCAGCAGATTTCTGGCAGCACTACAGGACAATTACTTGACTCAAATGGTAACGGAACCAACTAGGGGGAATGCGTTGCTGGATCTGATCATTTCTAATAGACCAGATAATGTATCAAATGTGCAGGTTCAAGAACATTTGGGAAATAGTGATCACAACATGATAACGTTTGATCTGGTGACTGATAGGCCACGGGGCAGCGGGACCACTAAAACTATGATTTTTAGAAAAGCTAAATTCAATCAAATTAGGCAGGCACTAAGTTTGGTGAACTGGGATAATGTACTACAAGGGGAGGACACTGAAGGGAAATGGCAAGCTTTTAAACATATTCTCAATCAATATTGTAGTATGTATATCCCATATGGTAACAAAATGTCTAGGAATAAAAAAAGGCCTCTATGGATGAATAGAAAGGTTAGGGATAAAATGAAGAGGAAAAAGAATGCCTATAAGGTCCTAAAACAGGAGGGAACCGAGGCTGCACTAAGCAATTATAAGGAGTGCAATAAAAATTGTAAAAAAGAAAATAGGTTGGCAAAGATCGAAGCTGAAAATCAAATCGCTAGGGATATCAAATCTAACCCAAAAAAGTTTTACAAGTACATCAACTCTAAAAAAAAGAAAGGTTGACTGTATAGGACTCCTAAAGGATGAGAGTGGGAACTCAATGGTGGATGACCAAGGTAAGGCAGAGTTATTAAATACTTTCTTTGCTTCTGTCTTCACAAAGGAAACAGCACTATTGCAAATTACAGAGGCAGAAGAGTCTCAATTTTCTAACTGTAATAATAAATACTTAACGCAGGAAGAAGTGAAGGCAAGACTAAATAAATTAAAAATAGACAAGGCACCTGTCCCGGATGGCATGCATCCTCGGGTCCTAAGGGAATTAAGTTCAGTTATAGATAAACCCCTTTATCTTATCTTTTGTGACTCTCTTTCAACTGGCAGAGTCCCAGTGGATTGGCGTACAGCCCACGTTTTCCCATTATTTAAGAAGGGCCCAAAATCAGATCCAGGAAATTATAGACCTATAAGCTTAACATCAGTTGTATGCAAACTATTTGAGGGGTTACTAAGCGATACTATACATGACTTCATAGTAGAAAATAATCTTATTTCTCAGCATCAACATGGGTTTACTAAAGACAGGTCCTGTTTGACTAACATTCTCAGTTTTTATGAAGTAGTGAATGCTAATATGGATATTGGGAATGCTGTAGATCAGATATACTTGGACTTTGCAAAGGCCTTCCACACTGTTCCCCACAAAAGACTGGTGCAAAAGTTGAGGATGCAAGGACTGGGGAAGAGTCTCTGTGCATGGATAGGGAACTGGCTAATGGACAGAAAACAAAGAGTTGTGGTCAATGGATCCACAGGGGTCTGTACTGGATCCAGTGCTCTTCAATTTATTTATGAATGACCTAGTAGATGCAGTAGTGAGCAATGTTGCTATTTTTGCAGATGATACAAAATTGTGCAGAATCATCAACTCTCAGGAAGATAGTGTCATATTGCAATAGGATCTGGATAGGATGGCTATATGGCCTAGTGCACTAGTTCTGCTGCGGTTTGCGATCCACTTGCGGGTGCGGATCCGCTAGGGTAATGTATTTCAATGGGCTGGTGCACACCAGAGCGGGAGACGTTTTGCAGAAACGCATACTCCCGGGCTGCTGCAGATTTTGGATTGCGGTTGCGTTTCTGCCTCAATGGTAAGTATAGGAAAAACGCAAACCGCTCTGAAAAACGGCACTTCAGAGCGATTTGCCAGGCATTTTTTGTTACAGTAGCTGTTCAGTAACAGCTTTACTGTGACAATACATGAAATCTACTACACCTAAAACGCTTCACAAAACCGCAAAATGCTAGCTGAAACGCTACAGAAAAAGAAGAAAAAGCTTTTCAAAATCTGCTAGCATTTTGCGGATCTGCTAGCGGTTTTTGGTGTGCACCAGGCCTACGGGCACATAAATGGCAGATGAAATTCAATGTTGAAAAATGTAAAGTCATGCATTTTGGTCGTACCAATGGTCGACTCTAGCACCATACAAAATAAATGGGATACAGTTGGGGACATCAAACTTGGAGAAGGACTTAGGAGTACTCATCGACAACAAGTTAAATAATCGTACTCAATGCCAAGCCGCTGCAGCTAAAGCTAACAAAATTTTGGGATGCATTAAAAGAGAAATAAAAACTCGAGATGCTAGCATAATATTGCCCCTGTTTAACTCTCTAGTAAGGCCACATCTGGAATATGGAATTCAGTTCTGGGCACCACATTACAAAATAGATATTGCAGTTTTAGAGCAGGTGTAGAGACGAGCAACAAAATTGATACGTGGGATGGAAGGTCTCGCTTACCAAGAAAGGTTAGATAAACTGGGTTTATTTAGTCTAGAGAAAAGACTCCTTAGAGGAGATCTAATTAACATGTATAAATACATCAGCAGACATATTATTAATATCTTGTGTTCACCAATTAGCTCTCTGCCATGGCAGAGGGGATTCCTGATCTGACACAGCTGAGGGATCAAATTACAATTTGTGCATAGTCACAGGTGAAAGGCAATTAGACAATAGCTTTTGCAGATATGTTTTTGATGTTAGATTTGATATATTTTTAGTTTATTTTACGTTTTCTTTTTTTCTTCCTCATTTTCTATTACTCATTTTACGATGGTCGACTGACTTAATCAGATGGTTGTTTACATTGGATTTTGCCTTTTCACACTGGTGGAAGAAACAATGTTTATCTTTCCTTCTCTTTAGGTCCTCCTGGTCATTGACTTTATTAAAGAGACTCTGAAGTCTCCTAAAAATGAGCGCGTATCTCTGCCTCGCCCCACCCCTCTAGGTGAAAGAAGACTGAGAGGGGCAGGGAGAGGCTGCGATCCGTGATGATAGACGCGTGTAGAGGCAGAGCTGTAGCTGAAAGCTCTGCCTCTATGCGGAAGGAGCCCTGCGATGTCCCCCAGGTAATTTGGGGTGATTTATGGCGTTGTCAGCCGCGGGGATGTGGCATTTTAGGAGGAGGAGTTTAGGTTAAAGAGGTTTTTAAAGTAAAAACTTCGTTTTTAGGAGTCTCTTTAAGTACGGTGACCATAGGTCCCGCATTACCCGGGACGCGTCCTGCCTTCGGGGTCCGCTGTCCCAGGCTGCATGAGGTCCCGCTTTTAGCCGCGGGAAGTCCAGGCCTCAGGTCTCTGGCCACTGTACTGAATGAACTGGCCGCAGCTTCTCATAGACGTTGCGCCAGTTCATAGCCTGCAGCCCCGCTCCAGCCTGCATAGGCCTCAATTCACTAAGCTTTATCAAACACTTTATCAAACGTTTGATAATTTACCCCACGGGTCAAATCTAATCTTGAATTCACTAAAGTGGTATAGATTTATTGAACGTTTAATTGATAAAACATTCAATAAATATATAACACCTTAGTGAATTCAAAATTAGATTTTACCCATCAGGTAAATTATCAAACGTTTGATAAAGTGTTTGATAAAGCTTAGTGAATTGAGGCCATAGTGTCCGGCAGGCAGAAGCCAGGGCTACGGGGAGATGGCCGCGGAAGCCCTGTATTGGAGACTATTTGTGTCACCAGGGCTTCGGGTGCCATCTTGCCGTAGCCCTGCTCTGCCTATCAGCGTGGGAGACTGTGCAGGAGCAAGATCGTCCGGGGAGCAGCGCGCCAGAGGCCGAACAGGAGCAAGAGGAGAGGAAATGCTTTTTTTTTTCCAGGTGAAAGGTTGCCCAATTGCATTATTTTCTGCTAAAATGTTGCCCACATTGCGTTTATTTTGTGCTGACATGTTTGCCCACATTGTGTTTATTTTGTGCTTACATGTTGCCCACATTGCATTTATTTTGTGCTAAAATGTTGCCCACATGCATCTATTTTGTGCTGACGTTTGCCCACATTGCGTTTATTTTGTGCTGACATGTTGCCCACATTGCGTTTATTTTGTGCTAAAATGTTGCCTGCATTGCATTTATTTTGTGCTGACATGTTGCCCACATTGCGCTTATTTTGTGCTGACATGTTGCCCACATTGCATTCATTTTGTGCTGAAATGTTGCCCACCTTGCATTCATTTTGTGCTGACATGTTTGCCCACATTGCGTTTATTTTGTGCTGAAATGTTGCCCACATTGCGTTTATTTTGTGCTGACATGTTTGCCCACATTGCGTTTATATTGTGCTGACATGTTGCCCACATTGCGTTTATTTTGTGCTGACATGTTGCCCACATTGTGTTTATTTTGTGCTGACATGTTTGCCCACATTGCGTTTATTTTATGCTGACATGTTGCCCACATTGCGTTTATTTTGTGCTGACATGTTGCTCACATTGCATTCATTTTGTGCTGAAATGTTGCCCACATTGCATTTATTTTGTGCTGACATGTTTGCCCACATTGCATTCATTTTGTGCTGAAATGTTGCCCACATTGCGTTTATTTTGTGCTGACATGTTTGCCCACATTGCATTCATTTTGTGCTGAAATGTTGCCCACATTGCGTTTATTTTGTGCTGACATGTTTCCCACATTGCGTTTATTTTGTGCTGACATGTTGCCCACATTGCATTTATTTTGTGCTGACATGTTTGCCCACATTGCATTCATTTTGTGCTGAAATGTTGCCCACATTGCATTTATTTTGTGCTGACATGTTGCCCACATTGCGTGTATTTTGTGCTGACATGTTGCCCACATTGCATTCGTTTTGTGCTGAAATGTTGCCCACATTGCATTGATTTTGTGCTGACATGTTTGCCCACATTGCGTTTATTTTGTGCTGAAATTTTGCCCACATTGCGTTTTTGTGCTGACATGTTTGCCCACATTGCGCTTATTTTGTGCTGACATGTTTGCCCACATTGCGCTTATTTTGTGCTAACATGTTTGCCCACATTGCGCTTATTTTGTGCTGACATGTTTGCCCACATTGCGCTTATTTTGTGCTGACATGTTGCCCACATTGCGTTTATTTTGTGCTGAAATGTTGCCCACAATGCGTTTATTTTGTGCGGACATGTTTGCCCACATTGCGTTTATTTTGTGCTAAAATGTTGCCCGCATTGCATTTATTTTGTGCTGACATGTTGCCCACATTGCGGTTATTTTGTGCTGACATGTTGCCCACATTGCATTCATTTTGTGCTGACATGTTGCCCACCTTGCATTCATTTTGTGCTGACATGTTTGCCCACATTGCGTTTATTTTGTGCTGAAATTTTGCCCACATTGCGTTTTTGTGCTGACATGTTTGCCCACATTGCGCTTATTTTGTGCTGACATGTTTGCCCACATTGCGCTTATTTTGTGCTGACATGTTTGCCCACATTGCGCTTATTTTGTGCTGACATGTTGCCCACATTGCGTTTATTTTGTGCTGAAATGTTGCCCACATTGCGTTTATTTTGTGCGGACATGTTGCCCACATTGCGTTTATTTTGTGCTAAAATGTTGCCCGCATTGCATTTATTTTGTGCTGACATGTTGCCCACATTGCGGTTATTTTGTGCTGACATGTTGCCCACCTTGCATTCATTTTGTGCTGACATGTTTGCCCACATTGCGTTTATTTTGTGCTGAAATGTTGCCCACATTGCGTTTATTTTGTGCTGACGTGTTTGCCCACATTGCGTTTATATTGTGCTGACATGTTGCCCACATTGCGTTTATTTTGTGCGGACATGTTGCCCACATTGCATTCATTTTGTGCTGAAATGTTGCACACATTGCATTCATTTTGCGCTGAAATGTTGCCCACATTGCGTTTATTTTGTGCTGACATGTTTGCCCACATTGCGTTTTTTGTGCTGACATGTTGCCCACATTGCGTTTATTTTGTGCTGAAATGTTGCCCACATTGCGTTTATTTTAGGCTAAAATGTTGCCCACATTGTGTTTATTTTGTGCTGACATGTTTGCCCACATTGCGTTTATTTTGTGCTGACATGTTTGCTCACATTGCGTTTATTTTGTGCTGACATGTTGCCCACATTGCGTTTATTTTGTGCTGACATGTTGCCCACATTGCGGTTATTTTGTGCTGACATGTTGCCCACATTGCATTCATTTTGTGCTGAAATGTTGCCCACCTTGCATTCATTTTGTGCTGACATGTTTGCCCACATTGCATTTATTTTGTGCTGAAATGTTGCCCACATTGCGTTTATTTTGTGCTGACATGTTTGCCCACATTGCGTTTATATTGTGCTGACATGTTGCCCACATTGCATTCATTTTGTGCTGAAATGTTGCACACATTGCATTCATTTTGCGCTGAAATGTTGCCCACATTGCGTTTATTTTGTGCTGACATGTTTGCTCACATTGCGTTTATTTTGTGCTGACATGTTGCCCACATTGCGTTTATTTTGTGCTGACATGTTGCCCACATTGCATTTATTTTGTGCGGACATGTTGCCCACATTGCGTTTATTTTGTGCTGAAATGTTGCCCACATTGCATTGATTTTGTGCTGACATGTTTGCCCACATTGCGTTTATTTTGTGGTGACATGTTGCCCACATTGCATTTATTTTGTGCTGACATGTTTGCCCACATTGCATTCATTTTGTGCTGAAATGTTGCCCACATTGCGTTTATTTTGTGCTGACATGTTGCCCACATTGCGTTTTTGTGCTGACATGTTTGCCCACATTGCGCTTATTTTGTGCTGACATGTTGCCCACATTGCGCTTATTTTGTGCTGACATGTTTGCCCACATTGCGTTTATTTTGTGCTGACATGTTGCCCACATTGCGTTTATTTTGTGCTGACATGTTGCCCACATTGCGTTTATTTTGTGCTGAAATTTTGCCCACATTGCATTTTTGTGCTGACATGTTTGCCCACATTGCGCTTATTTTGTGCTGACATGTTGCCCACATTGCATTTATTTTGTGCTGACATGTTGCCCACATTGCATTTATTTTGTGCTGACATGTTGCCCACATTGCGTTTATTTTGTGCTGACATGTTGCCCACATTGCGTTTATTTTGTGCTGACATGTTTGCCCACATTGCGTTTATTTTGTGGTGACATGTTGCCCACATTGCATTTATTTTGTGCTGACATGTTTGCCCACATTGCATTCATTTTGTGCTGAAATGTTGCCCACATTGCGTTTATTTTGTGCTGACATGTTGCCCACATTGCGTTTTTGTGCTGACATGTTTGCCCACATTGCGCTTATTTTGTGCTGACATGTTGCCCACATTGCGCTTATTTTGTGCTGACATGTTTGCCCACATTGCGTTTATTTTGTGCTGACATGTTGCCCACATTGCGTTTATTTTGTGCTGACATGTTGCCCACATTGCGTTTATTTTGTGCTGAAATTTTGCCCACATTGCGTTTTTGTGCTGAAATGTTGCCCACATTGCATTTATTTTGTGCTGAGATGTTGCCCATTGCGTTTATTTTCTGGTGTCGGGGGTAACTGTGGCTGCATTTAATATTTAATGGTCATAGTTGGCTATGTTTTCTGCTTTGGGGTTACGGTATACTATTAAATAGCATCACACAGTTTCTGCATGATGCGAATCCTCGTTTGACCACATCATGGTGTAAATACTACTTTCTGCCTCGCTGTTACATCATTACGTTAGCTCCGCCCATACAATGTCATGGCCGCCCCTCCCCCTGTCCCAGGTTGAACCCACAAAAATCTGGTCACTGTACTTTAAGGGGTGGAGTAATGAGGGCAGATACACCCTCTCCCCTTTGTGCATCTAAAAGACTCTCTAGATCTGGAGGCTACTTATTGATGTTTCTATCCACTATATATTATTATTGTACGCCATTCACGACCAAAATGTGTGTGATGTTACATATCTTATTTCATCTTTTTGTAAGGTCGTTGTTTATTCTTAAGGTGGCCACTAACCATCCAATTTCTCATGGAAAATAGTTTGCACAATCAGGTAATTCTGATTGGAAGAAAAATTGTTCACTACACCATCAACGAACCAATCTTTGCTTCCTATCTATCAAAACCAACAAGAAAATCCAAATTTTAGTTTGCCGAAAATCCAGTCGGACGACTACTTTTATAATCATTCATAATCAATTGTGCCCATCAACTGAGATTATTTACAACCAATTCGATCAGAATTTCTGATCGCGTGAACGATTTTTCGCTAGAAATTGGACTGTTAGAGGCCACCTTTACTTTTTCAAACTGCTCAACAAAAAGATTTAACCATAAAGCGAATTAGACAGGCTAAACGCTCTGAATACGTACAGGCAGTGGTGTAGCAATAGGGGTTGCAGAGGGGGCTCTTAGGGCCCTTTGGCCAGAGGGGCCTCTTAGGGCCCTCTTTCAACTGCAGTATTCGCTCTTTATTGGCCCTGTACTTTTAATATAATCACTTATATAGATGCTTTGAATTGTAATCATTAACAAACTGTTCCCCATCCCCTTCTTGTACTTCTGACATTGTGATTGGCAGGTTTTGGTGCGCTGTATCATTTGTTATGTATAGAGTGCTTGGGGGGGCCCAGTGTAAAGCTTGCACTGGGGCCCATAGCTCCTTAGCTATGCCACTGCATACAGGGTGCACTTCTCTCTGTTTTCCTTCTGTCCTCTGTAAGAGTTCAGGTCCACTTTAATTTATAAAGAAAATGTACATTTTTGATACACCAATTAACTTTTTATAGATGAACGTATTTTGGTATTCAAGGTAATAAGTCATTCAAATTTGGCAGTATTTATAGCGACTTTAAAAAAAAATATAAAGCATATAAAAGGCATTAATCTATGTAAATAGATAAGTTCATGCTTATTTGGGATAGTGTAATTAACCTTTATAATACAGAATCACCTCATGTTTGTTTGGTATTCTAGACACTGAGAGAAACAGTAGGATATGTGTTAAACTTGGTTGTAAATATCTAGGCAAGATATCCTGTGACTAAAAAAAGAGAAAAGAAAGAAATGCAAGCATCATTTTTTTTCTCATACCTATTTTTTCCTGAATAATAATCATAATAAATTAAAACCTCTATTTTTAAGGTATTAGCAGTTGAGTGTTGATATTACAAAAGGATAAAACTTGTTCTTGTTACCAAGGAGTGATGTGAGGACGAGTGCAAGAAAGAAATACTGTTACCGGTGTTTTATGTATATCACTATAAAACAAAGATATAAAGAGAATGGGCTGTCAAGGCAAGGCAACGAAAGCTAAAACAGAATCCATGATGCACTCACGAGTTATCTCACCTTGGTTCTGATACAGGAATTATAAATGTATTCTTATCTTTTTCTCACTTTATCTACAGTGTGTAATATAATACCCTTTAAGAACCAGCAAAGAAAGTACACTTTTAGGATCTACCGTATTCACATCTAAAATCGAAATTGCTGATTGCAGCGATTTTTGGGGTTTTTTTTTGTGCGTTTATTTTGCCCCCTCCCGGCACTCCACTGCGCGGTACGATTTTGTGCAAATCGCTTTTGTACGCGCTTTTGCAGAGCGATTCAGTTTTTTCACTTCCTGACGTCAGTCAGGAAGTGAACTCTATTACCTGGAAAAGAATAAATACAATGTATTTATTCTTAAAACCGCAAACGCATTTGCCGCCTAAATGGATTTTGTGCGCATTTAGCACTCTTCCTATACCTTCCATTGTAGCAAAAATGGCCCGAAAATGGTAGCACAGTTTTGGGAACCGCAAAGCGGACGAAACATACTGATATGAACCTTCTCATAGAGATTCATTGCACAAGCGTTTTGTGGGTGATTTTTTAACATCGCCTGTGCTTAAAAAAAAAAGGCAGCAAACGCCCTAAATGTGATGAGCCCTCCGAATAGGTTGCTCTGGATTATATTACAGTATTATTTTCATCTTATTTTTAACACTTCTTTGCTTCGTAGGAAGAGTTAGTGATTTATTGCAGAAAATAGGGTTGTAAGCCTGGGTTTATGTCGGAATCTGCAGGTTCTTGTACCTTTGCATCTCCGAATGCTAAAAGTTCACTAATTCCAGCTGACACCTGCTTCTTCCCCTGCCTGGCATGCCTCTTCACTCACCTCACAAAGTTGGAGTTCAGCAACATCAGTGGAAAGGGAGAAGAGAAAGTAGTGTTGGTGTTCCAATTCAGGATATTGGATTCAGAAACCCAACTCATCCACACTTCAGCACCCGAGCAGGTGGACAGGGTCACTGGGAGCCCAGGAGGAGAGTCAGTCACATGATGTGCACTGTGAAGGGCAACTCCCTGTGACTCTGTCTACTTGTTCTGGTGCTGAAGTGTCGTGTTGGAAAAATTCAGATTTATCCCAAATTCGAACACCAATACAGCTAGGTGGGTGATTAAGTAGTGTGCAGGAGAGCAGCACTCTGGCTGAGTTGCATCCAATCAGAGGGCTGTTCTATTACACACTAGCCATCTGGCTCTCTAGGCAGTGATGTCAGCCAAGCTCTCTGCCAGATGAGTGAGCGGGAACACAGAGGTAATGTGACAGCCAAGGACTAGGATGCTCAGGCTGCACAGCGAGGTGCACACTTGCGGTGTATTCCCTAGAAAATACTAGCTTGTAGGCTTTTCTTTTGACCGGCAAACTGTAACTCTAGAAGTTCACCCATTAGGTTCACACCACATGTGGTGCTGCAAGACATTCACATATTATAATTTGTAGGCGCAGCAAAGTTATACAGCTAAGGAAAAAAAATATTAAAAAATCTAAGCATCAGGGCCATAGTTTTTTTTTTTTAACCTCTCCAGAAAGGAGTTGATCCTGATACATTTAGCTTTGTTGTTACTTTATCTATTTAATTTTCAATGTTTTTGCTTGTTCAGGGCTCTTTCACACCAGAGCCCTTTTCCTGCGTTTCAACGCAAAGGCAATTCTTTGCATTAACCAAGGTAAAATGAAAGTCCATAGACTTTCCTTTTACCTTTCACACCCAACGCCACGTTTCAGTGCATTGCGGTTCAACGCACTCGGGAGCATTGAACCGCCAGGAGCAGGCGTTTTCCGTCAGGTTCAATTATTAGCTACCTCCGCTGATTGCATTGCACCGCAGATTCCCGACGACACGCCGCAGGCTTTTCAACGTGTGCAGGAAACGGCTCCTGCACGTGTTGTCTAATGTGAAAGAAGCCAGAGTGAAAAATTCAGATATAAAGAGTTAAAGGACAACTGAAGTAAGAGGTATATGGAGGCTGCCATATGTATTTCCTTTTGAAAAATACCAGTTGCCTGGAAGTGCCGTTGATCAACTTGATGACAGTAGTGGCTGAATCACACCAGAAACAAGCATGCAGATAACCTTGTCAGATGTGACAATGTCAGAAACACCTGATCTGCTGCACGCTTGTTCAGGGTCTAGGGCTAAAAGTATCAGAGGCAGAGGATCAGCAGGACTGCCAGGCAACTGGTATTGCTTAAAAGGAAATAAATATGGCAGCCTCCATATCCCTCTCACTTCATTTGTCCTTTAAATAAAGTTTTCAGCAACAGAGACTTGATACCTTCACCAGCAGGCCTAAAAGACAAAAACCTTTTCATATTTCAATGTAATAGGTCTCACGCCATCTAATGAACCATTTTTCCAAACTGTGGGCTCCAGCTGTTGGGGTGATTGTGCAGCATTCATGTTACAGTTACAGTGTGTATTACATTTACAAATCGGGCAGGGTTGTTAGAATAAAGCAATTCTACTTTATATAAACAGCAAAAATCAATTAACCCTTCGCACACTCACATGCAAATGTTCAAACAAATGCATTCACAGATTTACTCATCCAGGCACAACTGTTATCCCTACAGCTAAATTAAAAGCCAGGGTTTTAGTTCACAGAAGAATGCATTCTTATGCTTAATCACCTATACTGCGCAGAAGTACCCAGGTAAACATAGGTGTCCTAACTCTGGCCCTGTAACATGCATAGTGCAGACATGCAAACACATTCATTGCATCAAACCTATCAATGGATTAGGAGCACACATCCTAACTTCCTCTCCTGGGAAAAACCGTGCATCTTACCAATCGCACAAGGGAGCTAACTTTATGTGTCCATGTGCACCATGCGCATACACCAGCATAAGCTGTCTGCATGCTGACAAACATACAGGGGAAGGGGGGAGTGCACCGAATTAGACCCTAGCCACAGGGGTCAATGATAAGAATAAACATACATATATCCAGGCACATCGCCTCTAGTTAGGACATTAAATAAATTTTTAGGGAAAGGGAGGTGCTGAAGGGGGTGTGGCTAGAAACAGCAAAAATCAATTAACTCTTCGCACACTCACATGCTCATATGTATATCTTTATATAAACAGGACACAGGCAGACTTTTCTCATGCACAGTGGGATGACATGTGCTCCTCTGTCCCTTGCGCAGTGTGTGACCTGTGATGTCACTTTGCACTGGAGAAGAATGATAACATGTCCGCTCCCCTGCAGGCTCTGCATATAAACTAGATCACCATCCCATAGCATTCCAGTGAGTTGTGCATATCATTTAAATATAATTTAAACAATGGTAAATCCTAAAGCTACATCATTGTTGCTGCACAATCCAACCTGCACACCCAATTCATATTTTTTTCTTTTTAACTCTAGCTTTACTTGTTCCACTGCAGAGTAACTAGTAGGCACCAATCGGAGTTTAATTGAATTGCAATGTATACCCCACTGAAACACTAAAGGTGCATACACACATCAGACTATAGTCTTTGGAAAATGAAAGATCACAGACCACTCTTACCACCCTTCATGTAGTATGAGAGCCATACTCTACACAGTCTTTTCTATGGAGCTGAACTCCCCATCAGAAAATAATCTTTGCAAGATGCTGCACATACAGATGCTGTACAGACACAAAAGATCAGTATCTGCAAAAGATCTGTTCCTGCCAAAAATCCATTCCTGCAAATTGCAATGATAGTCTGAGATCTGCAGATCATCATACACACATGATTTAACTGACATTCATCTGCAGATCAAGCAATCATCTGCAGATCTGAAAATCCATCCTGGTGGATCTGATCTGCAGATGAATGTCAGTTAAATTATGTGTGTATGATGATCTGCAGATCTCATAGACTATCATTGGAATTTGCAGGAATGGATTTTTGGCAGGAACAGATCTTTTGCAGATACTGATCTTTTGTGTCTGTACAGCATCTGTGTGTGCAGCATCTTGCAGAGATTTTTTTCTGATGTGGAGTTCAGCTCCATAGAAAAGACTGTGTAGAGTGTGGCTCTCATACTACATGAAAGGTGGTAAGAGTGGTCTGTGATCTTTCATTTTTCAAAGACTATAGTCTGATGTGTGTATGCACCTTTAGAAAGAAACCAAATGAAAGCGGTTAACAGCTCAGCAGCCATTTTGTGTAGAGAATTATTTTCTTCTGGTTCATAACTTTTTATATTAGTATAAGTAAATATTTTATGCCTTAAGAAGCAATTTGTTTATGAAGCCAGTATATTTCCCACTCCCATGTTCGCCTGCAGGATTTCTTAAGAACCGCCACCCACCACCCATCAGACTTGCTCCCTTCTTCAACACATTCAAGTAAGCCCTCAATCCCACCTCTTAGATGGCCTACCCACCCCCTACCACACAGTAAAGCCGGCCATACACTAGCCGATTACCCGCCGATCGACAGCAGATTCGATCACTGGGATTGAATCTGCTGTCACATTGTTCACGCTAAACTTCGATCTATTTTGTCCCGAAATAGATCGATCGCTCTGTACGGGAAATTACAGTCGATCGCCCGCGAGTAGGGAGCACGTCGATAGCAGCGTACAATCGACGCAGGTATACATTACCTGAAGCTGGCTCCTGGCATCTTCTCCGCATCACCTTCCGCATCATGGCAGGCATCCGGTGGCATTAGTGTATAACTTCCTGTGTCACTGCAGTGACAGCAGAAGTACAAATAGAGGGTGCTCTATTTAAACTTCCACTGCCACTGGAGTCACAAAGTTATGCCAGATTCGGAAGGTGATGGGAGAAGATGCCAGCCGGGAGCCGATGCGGAGAAGATGCCCGGAACCAGGCTTCAGGTAATGTATGCGCGGGGGGAAGAGAGACAGTGTATAGATTTCAGCCTGAATCCGATTCACCAGCTGTTTGCAGTAAAGGCAGCCATACGATCCCTCTCTGATCAGAGAGGGATCTATTTGTTGGTCGAATCTGATGGCAAATCGACCAGTGTATGGCTACCTTAACTCTCTACTGAATATTTATTCCACAGCCCTACCTAGTGTTTCCAACCATATCCCCCCCCCCCATAAATTGTAAGTCCTCCCTTCCCTAGTGTAGTCTACATGAAGGTGTACTCCTTTCCTATGACAGCCTCATACTTGTATTACTGGGACTACCTAACCAGCCCAAAATCGCATGATCATGTATCTGGTATCCTGTTTGCCTTGTATAACTTTGTCCTATGTTGTGTAACCTTGTTACATCTGTCATCCTTGTATCACTGTATATATTTATTGTCCAGCACTGCATAATACGTTGGCGCTTTAAATACTGTATATACTCTAATACAAATAGACCTCGTGTATAATTCAACTCCAATAATCGACCCTCTTAAGCTGGAACTTTTTATTGACTCAAGTATAATTCTACCCAGCCAAGTTATTGGGTGCACTTGGGTCCCAGGGGTGGTTAATGACTGCACTGCATACAGTATTGCAGCTATTAACCACTACTGGTCTTTCAGTGCAGCCAATAACTCCACTAAGTCCCCAAGTGCAGCCACTCCCCCTACTTGAAAAACACTGCAGCCCAGCATCTTTCCCCCCCGCCCTTTCATGTTAATTGCTGTGGCCAGGACTTTTAGACCTGTGTTTTCTTGGCCTATCCTTTATCAAAAAAGTGTCACCACTGGGTAAATTGCTGAGAATCCCCCATGAGGAGATGGACTGGCCCAAAACCTGTCGGTTCTGTCAGATTTTAACTGCCTACTTTTTTCACGATAATGGTCCTTTAATTACAGTTCAAATTTATTAGAAGTTGGTGCATTTTTTTTCTAGACTCCAACTCCAGGTACCCAAACATTTCTTTCTAAATAAATTGAGTATCTACTACGCAAGTACCTACTTCATATAAACAGCATATGATATGCAACATCCACTCAACTTTATGCTTTAGAGGGAAGGGTCAGGGACTGTTTCAAAAAAATAAAAATCCGCATCCACTTACCTGCGGCTTCCCCCAGCCCGTGGCAGGCAGGAGGTGCCCTCGGCACCGCTCCACAGGCTGCCGGTGGCCGACCCGACCTGGATAGGCCAGGCCGGGCTCCTTCCGCGTTCCAAAATGCGCCTCAAGGCGGCGCGCTGACGTCATCGGATGTCCTCCGGGCTTTACTGCGCAGGCTCAGTAGTTCTGAGCCTGCGCAGTAAAGCCCGGAGGACGTCCGATGACGTCAGCGCGCCGCCTTGAGGCGCATTTTGGAACGCGGAAGGAGCCCGGCCTGGCCTATCCAGGTCGGGTCGGCCACCGGCAGCCTGTGGAGCGGTGCCGAGGGCACTTCCTGCCTGCCACGGGCTGGAGGAAGCCGCAGGTAAGTGGATGCGGATTTTTATTTTTTTTGAAACAGTCCCTGAACCTTCCCTTTAAGTAAATGCTATACTACACTGAGGATATGGGAAGTCACTGGAGGATCAACCTAGGTAAGTATCTGTTTTTTGATCTTAGGATCACCTCCTGTCCACTGTAAAATAAACATGAGGTATGGAGGCTGCCATATTTATTTCCTTATAAAATAATAACAGTTGCCTGGCAGCCCTGCTGATCTATTTGGCTGCAGTAGTGTCTGAAGTACATCAGAAACAAGCATGCAGCTAATCTTGTCAGATCTGACAATATTGTCATAAACACCTGATCTGCTGCATGCTTGTTCAGGGTCTATAGCTGAAAGTATTAGAAGCAGTAGAACAGCAAGGCTGCCAGGCAACTGGTATTGCTTAAAAGGCAATCAATATGGCAGCCTCCATATAACTCATCTCGGGTTCACTTTAGGGCCTGTTCAGACTATCTGCGTATGAAGAATGCGTTTAAAATCAAAGAAACGCAAGATGAAAAACGCATGCGTTTTTCTTGCGTTCTAATGCGTATTCTATTGCGTTTTGCACACACACGTGACCCAGGGGAAAAAAAAAGAATTATGGGAACTGCAGAGGAAAACGGACGCTAAAAACGCAATAGTACGTGTTTTTGATATGCGTCCATAGACTTTCATTGCGTCCGTTTCTATGCGTGACGCACAGAACTGCGTGCAGCAATGCGGATGAGAAACGTATGCGTCTCATACGCATACATGTGAACTAGCCCATTCAAAAGCATTAGGAGCCGTTTCTATGCGTTTTTGGTACCCAGACACGTTCCCTGAAAACGTCTAGGAACGCGCATAGTCTGAACAGGCCCTAAAAGTGAGTGTAAAGGCAAAAAAAAAAAAAGTTAGATACCTATGGAGAGGGAAGGCTCCGGCTCCTATAGAGCCTTCGCTGTCTGTCCCCTCTTGTACCCCTCGTTCTAGCATCATCACCCGTTTAATTTGCCTCTTTGGGCGGCTTCAGTAGCACTTGTGTACTCAAGTGCTTCTGAAGATGGGCGGCTCTGAGCTGTGCGCAGTACGGAGCCGCCCCTCTTCAAGAGGAACTCTGAGACACAAGTGCTACTGAAGTCTCCTGAGGGTTCACAGGCGTGTATTCGACCAATTAATCGAGTACACACAATAGGGGTGAAAACACTGGAACGAGGGGAGCAAGAGAAGACAGGGAAGGCGCTATAGGAGTCTGAGCCTTTTCATGTCCATAGGTAAGTATCTGACATTTTGTCCCTTTTACACTCACTTTAAAGAGGAGCTGTCAGCCATACTATCTCAGAAAAAAACCCCCACATATATAAGTAGATACAGTAGGGTATTGTACCGTGTTAGCCATCAGTAAAAGCAAGAAGTTTTAAACCAGGATGATACCATTTATTGGCTAAAGTAGATACATATTTGCTCTACCTACATAACATACAGTATGTATTGCACTGTCCACATTTTGATTTTAGTGATTATTCTACAATAAAAAAAAAAGAAAATCCTTCTTAGCATTTCCCATTTTAACTGTGGCTATTTTGAAGCCAATCCGGATGTAATTTCCTCCCTTACTCTCCTCTGCCTGATTTGCCCACCATTCACTATAGAAAGTGCATTGTCTGAGCATGAGAAATATTGGCCAATCAGAGAGGAAAAAGAGGTGTGGAAGGGGAAAACAGGAGGGAAAGAGGCTCCAGCCAATAAGGCTGCATTAGTTAAAGAGGCACTTAAGCCACTAAAAAAGAGTTTTACTCACCTGGGGCTTCCCTCAGCCCCCTGCAGCTGATCGGTGCCCTCGCCGTGTCTCTCTGATCCTCCCGTCCCCGCCGGCGACCACTTCCGGTTTCGCTGTCAGGACCCGACAGGCATGGGAACGCAAGTGATTCTTCGCGTTCCCAGCCAAAATATCGGCCCCTATGCTGCTATTGCGGCCTCCTGGACTTTTGGTTCACTTTAAGTCTGAGGGGAAGTAGAGAAGCAAAAAACCTAGCATGCCCTGCAACTTCCTTTTTGTGTACCAAATAAGAGTCAGGTAAACTGGGGAATAATCATTTATCAACAAGAAAAGTAATAGTGATTTTAACTTTTGGATTGCCTGGTTAGCATCCTTATTACTTGTTTACCAGATAAACTTAAAGAATTGATTTTATGCCCGACAGTTGCACTTTAAGTGCGTATATCGGGAGCATGCACTCACTATGTTTCCTCTATACAGTCATCCATAAACATTGTCTGTGCAGAATATAAAAGGTGGAAACTGTACATTTCGTACTCTGATGTACTGAGAGCAATGTGCTTGAACATGTAAATCCTGCACAGAAAACAGGCAGGACTCTGAGGCACACAGAGCAGAAGAAATGCTTCTCCTGTCGCATCATACATTTCCACTCTCTTCTTAATAGAATGTTTATTTAATAAACCTCGTTTAACCAGTGGAGAAATTCAATGAATGTGCTCTGCTTCCTGCCAAGTGGCATGTCTGCGTATCTCTGTACTGTGTATTCATACCGCTGCCGACGCCAGTGCTCGGCTGCACTACCTCCTGACCTCTATAAACGAGTCACATTAAACCTCTTCCTATCAGTTCCTCACTCTCCCTTTCAAGATATTACATTGTGTGCCATCTAAATCTCATTAGTGTGGCGTCCTTGGAAAGGTCACTGCAATTTAGAACTAAAAGGTAAAAAACCGCTGCCCTGCCCTAAGATGTGTAGATCAGGCCAAGTCAGAAAGCAAGCCTTATAAACAGAGAGGTCTGGGACTGATGACCTCATTACAGAAGCCGTCCATCAGACTGACTGGGCTAAGTGGAGATTTGCAAAGGCACCTCTCTGTCATCTCTGGCCAGCAGAGGAGCATATGTCTCACCATATCTGCAGCCAGCCATTTAATGGATTTATTGTTTGGCACTCGCAAAAAGTTTTGAATTAGGATGATACTATTTATTGGCTAACTTAAAGAACCAGTGACACCCATGCTATCCTAGAAATAAAAAAACACATATATAAGTAGATAAATACTAATTCTACTTACGTAACAGATGTATTGTGCTGTCCACGTCATGATTCCTGTGAATTTTATAAGCAAAAGCAGAGAATCCTATTCTAGACCGTTTCCATCTTGGTTACCTTTGAATGAAGCTAATCCTGCCGTCACTTCCTCCCTCACTCTTTTTTTTTCCTCTTGCTAATTGTGTATTAGTTACCCATCCCCCTCCCAGAGTCTTCAGACACTCCCACTGAGGTCTATACTAGGAAGTAAACTGTCTTATGTCATTATAAGAAGGGGGAAATAAAGGGAAGATGAGGATTGTATTATAGATAAAAAGATCCTCCATCATGCAACTGTTTGCCAATGGCAATGAAAGGGCCATTGCTCCTAAGGTATGTGATAACTCCAAACCATAACACAAGAAAAAGTTTTAATTGCACGCTTAGTATAGTTATCACATAATACTAGGGATGGGACGAATCCACAATTTCTTCGAATCCGAATCTAAAAAGGTTCTCGAATATCTCGAACCTTTCGAATCCCGAATCTAACGAATCCTGCACATACAAATTGTGCGATCCGTGGTATAGTTGCACGCAGTAAAGGTAGCGAGGTAAAGGTGCCTTCAATATTGGTAGCTTTCAGTATAGGTAGCAAGGTATAGGGGCCTGCAGTATAGGTAGCAGGGTATATGGGCCTTCAGTATAGGTAGGTATGTAGGTAGGTATAGGGGCCTTTAGGTAGGTAGGTACGTATAGGGGGCCTTTAGGTAGGTATAGTGGCCGGTAGGTAGGTATAGTGTCCTTTAGGTAGGTAGGTAGGTAGGTAGTTAAAGGGACCTTCAGTATATGTAGCAGGGTATAGGGCCTTAAGTATAGGTAGGTATGTAGGTAGGTATAGAGGCCTGTAGGTAGGTAGGTACGTATAGGGGGCCTTTAGGTAGGTATAGTGGCCGGTAGGTAGGTATAGTGTCCTGTAGGTAGGTAGGTAGTTAAAGGGGCCTTCAGTATAGGTAGCAGGGTAATAATAATAATAATAATTCCTTTTTTTGTATAGCGCCTTTCTCCTGTCGGACTCAAAGCGCTTGCGAGGCAGCCACTAGAGCGCACTCAGTAGGCAGTAGCAGTGTTAGGGAGACTTGCCCAATGAACTCCTTACTGAATAGGTACTGGCTTACCGAGTCGGAAGAGCCAGGATTTGAACCCAGGACTCCTACATCAGAGGCAGAGCCCTTAACCATTACACTTTCCAGCCACTGGTATAGGGCCTTAAGTATAGGTAGGTATGTAGGTAGGTATAGGGGCCTTTAGGTAGGTAGGCACGTATAGGGGGCCTTTAGGTAGGTAGGTAGGTATAGTGCCCGGTAGGTAGGTAAAGTGGTAGGTGGGTGGGTAGGTAGGTAGGTGTCGCTCCCCCCTCCGTGCCTCCTCCGCTCACCCCCATGGCCTCCTCCGTCCCCCGTGCCTCCTCGCTCACCCCTGCATAAGTATCAACTCACATGTCCAGTGGAGCGCAGAGCGGCAGACCTCGTCGTTACTTCTCGGTTCCCTCTAGTGGCCGGACTGGCTTTTACTGATGACGTCATTGTAAAAGCCGTCACTAGAGGGAACCAGGAAGTCAGCGAGAGGTCTGCCGCTCTGCGCTCCACTGGACAGGTGAGTTGATACAAAGTATGCGGGCGGGCGTAGGAGGCGAGGGGCAGGCGGAGGAGGACGAGTGCGAGCGGCGGATGCGCTGCGATGCAGCGTCGGGATTCGGCGGATTCGTAAAGTGGAAAATGGCGTCGGGATTCGAATCCACGAATCTCGAATATTTCCCAATATTCGAGGGATTCGTGGATTCGCCGGATTCGTCGTCCCATCTCTACATAATACACTCAAACCAGTTGCTGTTTGTTTAAGTTTTATGGTGACAATCCCACTTTAACCACTTGCCGACCGCACGCTTATACCGTGCGTCGGCAAAGTGGCAGCTGCAGGACCAGCGACGCAGTACTGCGTCGCCAGCTGCAGGCTGATCAGGAAGGAGCGGCTGCTTCCTGTCAACTCACGGCGGGGGGCTCCGTGAATAGCCTGCGGGCCGCCGATGGCGGCTCGCAGGCTAAATGTAAACACAAGCGGAAATAATCCGCTTTGTTTACATTGTACGGCGCTGCTGCGCAGCAGCGCCGTAAGGCAGATCGGCGATCCCCAGCCAATCAGCGGCCGGGGATCGCTGCCATGTGACAGGGGACGTCCTGTCACTGGCTGCACAGGACGGATAGCGTCCTGTGCAGCCCGGATCTCCGGGGAAGGGAGGTAGGAGAGGGAGGGGGAGAATGTCGCCGCGGAGGGGAGCTTTGAGGTGCCCCCCCCGCAACAAGCCTGCACGCAGACGCGATCAGACCCCCCCTGCACATCATCCCCATAGGGGGGAAAAAAGGGGGGTGATCTGATCGCTCTGCGTGCACCCTGATCTGTGCTGGGGGCTGCAGAGCCCACCCAGCACAGATCCCAACAAACAGCGCTGGTCCTTAAGGGGGGGGGGTAAAGGGTGGGTCCTCAAGTGGTTAAAAGCACAAGAGTAAGCAAGCTTTCGGCTGTGCAGCCTTCCTCAGACTTCAATCCTGCTTGCTTACAAAATGCTGGAACAGACAGCTACTGTATATACATGCAATATCAAAAAGGGACACAGATTTTTTTTTCCTCAAGCATAAATACAATATGCCTTAAATGAAACAGAAAATTTAAATGGAGTCTTGAGAGGTCGTTTAATTGGATTTATGACTACTAGATAAAGGTGGCCATACACTGGTCGATTTGCCATCAGATTCGACCAACAGATCCCTCTCTGATCGAATCTGATCAGAGAGGGATCGTATGGCCACCTTTACAGCAAACAGATTGTGAATAGATTTCAGTCTGAAACCGATCACAATCTGTGCAGCTGCCGCCCCCCCTCCCTGCATACATTACCTGTTCCGGCCGCCACGAGTCCCCCTCTATCCCCGCAGCTTCTTCTCCGCTCTGGGCTCCAGACCGTTCCTGCAGCTACTGAACTTCCTGTCCAGGGGAAGTTTAAACAGTAGAGGGCGCTTTACTGTTTAAACTTCCTGCCGGGACAGGAAGTTCTGTGTAGCTGCAGCCGGTCCGGAACCCAGCGGGGACCAGGGAACTCGCGCCGGCCGGAACAGGTAATGTATACCCGCTGTATTGCGTCGGTCGTTGGGCATTTGAACGCCGCTATCGACGCACTCCCGACCTGCCAGCGATCGAGAGAAATCTTCCACACGGACGGATCGACGGGAAAGATCGATTTCAGACGGAAATCGATCGTTCTGTCAGCGGTGTGCGCAGCGATTTCACAGCCGATTCGATCACTGTGATCGAATCGGCCGTATATCGGCGGGAAAATAGTTGTGTATGGGCACCTAAAGACCCCTTTGTTTACTTAATTCTCACACACAGTCACCCTCAATTCGGAGTTCACAGGTTTTAGCTACAATCAAAGTGGATGCACGAGAGGTGCATGGCTAGTCAGCCACATGGCAGTTCCAGGAAATTCACCACTTAAAGTGAACCAGACACGAAGCACCCTCATGTATTTTACCATATACTGTATATCAGTGGGAACATAAAATCCCCGACTGAGCATTCAGTTTGGCTTTGCTCAGGAATCATTATAGTGTAGTCATTATAGCAGAGCCAGAAGGGAGCAGGCTTGAGCTAGAGAAGACATTAGAGAAGACAGACTCAGCTATGATGATTCCTGAGCAAAGGCCTCAAGTCCTGGGGCGGAGTTTTACAGGGGATCGCATGTGCATCCTCGCTTGAGTGATGGAGCTCCGCTCCGTCATCAGTCTACCGCTAGGAGACTGCCATCTATTTACATTGTACAGCACTGCGATCTACAGCAGCGCTGTAATGGGGACAGCCGTATCACTCGGCTGTCCCCTGGAGAGGCTCTGATCGGGATTCCCTCTCATAGAGCTACTTTAGAGATGTCGCAGTGTAGTTACTTCCTGGTTTGCAGGGAGGAAAGAAATTGTTAATATCCTGTGTTTACATATTAGCTCTCAACTGGGCAGAGAGCTGGGAGCTCAAATTACACTAGCTCATTACTTGCTGAGAATGGAGAATAAGACAGGCTGTTCTCTATAAACACACAAGGTGGATTTCTCTGTGTTCTCTCCTGTGCAAGAGTTCAGATCCACTTTAAAGAGAAGGACTATATATGCAATTGTTTATCTTGTCCATTTAGTTTCACTTCATGTTTGTAATATATTTCCTTAGCTTTACTGCTATTTTCAAAATAAAGCACCTTGCTTTATTTTAAAGAGTTTAGCTTTGTGTTGAATAGACCTTGTCGATAATATTGCCAAGTAAACATACTGTACATTTTTTCTGCTTCTGCCTCATAAATCTGGTTATGGAAAACAAATAATTAGAAACAATTAGCTCAGGGAGAAGAAATCTGCTTCCGAGATGCCATCTGACCCAGTTTATCAGCAAGTGGCCATATCTCAGGAATGACACATTGATTTTAAAACAGGAGAGCAGCCACACTAATCAATATCTTCTGGATAACAAACATAACTGCAGCCCACTGTCTGAAGAGTGGAAGGGTTCTTTTAAATAAATTTATGCAGCAAAATAATCACTGGGATGACATAAATGGGTAATAATAGTTATAAATTTGCCAAAAATAAGACCTGACGGTAAGATGTTCTGAACAACCATATAAATGACTTACGACTTTATTCTGTTCACATATTCCTTTTCTGTATTGGGTGTCTATTTTGTGCTCTGTCTGTGTGATTTGTGAGTTACTGTAGGACCTACCAACTCGTTTGAATGCTTGGGGGTGCAACTTTCAGCTGAGAAAAACATTAACATATTGCTGATCTACCGCCCACCAGAAAAGGACTCGGACTTCCTTAAGGAACTTGTAGATCTCCTATGCAACCTCACACTGGAACACCCCAGATGAATTGTTCTTGGAGATTTCAATACATGGGTCGATGACTCCTCTTCACAATTTGGAAAAGAGGTACCTCGTGCCTTATATGAACTGGGCTTCTTCAAATTAATCAGCTCTGCTACTCACAGGAAAGGTCACACTCTGGACCTTATATTTGGGCTGTCAATAGCCAATGTGGAAATTAATCCTGCTGCCTGGTTAGACCATCACACTATCCACTTCTCCCTCTCAATACCAGCTGTCAAACACCAGTTCAAGAATAAAATATCACCGCTTAAAAGGGCTAACACCTCAACATATCAAAAATCACCTTAGCTTTGATGAATTGACCGACTCCAGCTTGGACCCTGATACTCTGGTGTTTAAATACAACAAATGTGTGTCCTCCACCTTTGAGACCATTGCTCCTCTGTGCACCAAATATCTTACTCCACACCATCATGCACAGTGGTTTGATAACTATAAAAGAGCTGAACAGACAAGGCCGAAAACTTGAGAGAGACTGTGGCGCAAATCTCAGTCCCCAGAAGACAAACATGCCTTAATCCTCCACTTGAAGCCTGGTGTGACAGACCCAACTCCAACTATAAACGCCTGCTTACGTGAACTACAGCAATGGATGAATGACAACTGGCTGAAACTGAATGCAGACAAAACTGAAGTCCTTCTGATCGGAGTGCAGCGCATGACAACAAAACAACTTAACTTGCAGTCTTCACCACTGGGACTAGGAAGCACGGATTCTAATTGATGGGGATTTAAACTTCAGAACTCAAATCTCTGCTGTGGTGAAATCATCCTATTTTCACCTGAAGAACATTGCAAAAATCAAGCACCTCATCCCCCCCAGAAGATCTGCCAACCTTAGTCCATGCCTTCATTACATCCAGACTGGCCTACTGTAATGCTTTCTACACTTGCCTTCCAAAAAAAAAAGTCTTGTACCACCTACAGCTGATACAGAATACTGCTGTCAGACTGCTAACCAACCAACCCAATCACTGCCACAACGCCAGTCCTGCACTCCCTTCACTGGTTACCTATAGAATGGAGGGTCCTATTGAAGATCTGCCTACTGACATTTAAATCCCTGAATAATCTGGGCCCTGGATACATGAAAGATATGTTGCAGCTGCGTAGCAATCCCCGCATTCTCAGATCCGCAGGTTCTAATAATCTAGTCATACCCAGAGTCCACTTAGAAGGCTCTGGGATCAAAAGTTTTCTTCATGCTGCCCCTACGTTTTGGAACTCCTTACCTCAACAGATCAGGACAGCTCCTTCCCTGGACGTGTTTAAATCCAGACTGAAAACCCAACTGTTCAGTTTGGCATTTGCAGAAATATAACTTTTGTTGTGTGAATAATTCATCCTACTACCAATTGCTGAATTTGAGAGAGCCTAAGTGCTTTGAGTCCTATGGGAGAAAAGCTCTATAGAAATGTTATTGTATTGTATGTATTAACAGTGGGCTAAAAATCCATATTAAATGAAAAAAGATATAATTCAATAAGAAATTACTTTAGCTTACCTATCCTGTTTTAGTGTTCACTCTCAGATGTGGGAGGAATGCGATATGAAAAGAAAAGAATATTTCTGCCAGTGTCCTTCCTTCTGTGATGTATCTCTGTGATGTCAAAAGTGACCTAACTTCTGGCCATTTATTTGTTCAACCCAGCTAGGTGTTCATTTTTCCCTCCCTACTGCCACAGCTTACGGTTCTCTCCTACAGCAAACATCACCTAGACAGACTTGCATCACTGTGTAAACTCTTCAAATGCTGGGTACACACAATGCGATTTTCCGCTCGATCCGCAGGATCAATCGATTATTTCCGACATGTTCGGTCGGGTTTCGATCGATATAGCCGTCGATTTTGCATATTTAACATGCATAATCGACGGCTGTATGGATTGAAACCCGATCGAACATGTTGGAAATAATCAATCCCGTGGATCGAGTGGGAAATCGCATCGTGTGTACCCAGCAAAAGGGAGAGGGGATTAAATTACCTTCTGGTCACAGTGTCCTTTTCTTATCCAACACAGGAAGCTTTCCAGTATTTGCATGCTGATATAAGCTTGTTACTGTAGTTGAAAAACAAAACAAAAACAACTTCCCACAATCCAGCTGGCACTGCAAACTTCCTGCAGTTAGACAAAAGAACCCACACCATGTTAAAGAAAAAAACCCACACCATGTTAAAGAAAAAAACAAAGGGGGTACATATTGGGATCTATTGCAAGAACAAAAAAGTTTACATATATTTTGAAGGCATAAACTATTTTTTGACAATTTATTTATTTTTAGATGTTACAACCCCCTTTAACTACTTTAGCACCACAGTGATTGAAATCTACGCCATGTTTTGGCGGTTACCTGGCTGGCAGGGCGTAGATTTCAAACTCCGCCGCAGCCAGCATCCACAGTTTCCATCGCTGCCCGCCGATCTGGCCGCTGAATCCCGACGTCTCCCACTGCAGCTCACTCGCTCTGCCTGTCTCCAGGCAGGGTCTATCAATGTAAGCCGATCCTATAGGCTTACATTGATAGACACGGCCAGGAGCCAAGAAAGCGGATCCTGACCGGCTCACATGGCTCTGCTGTCATAGAGACAGGCAGAGTGGGTGTCCTGAGGATCCCGACGTGCGGCGATGACGGCAGTTGCGGCAGGTATGCACGGCGATTCGTCAGTATTGTACCAGTGGTCTCTGTTCCTTAAGAGGGCAGAGACCGCTGGTACTTAAGTGGTTAATGCTTTTTCACAGGCATGAAGGTTACAACTTTTTTTTTTTTAGCACAATGATGTCCTAATCGCCAAGGTATTCCACAGAAACATTTTAGCATGATATGTTTTATATTGTGCACTTACCTGACTTACTATTATGCAAGCTCTTAGCTGTAAATAATTCAACATGACCAAACCAGAACAATAAAATGGATCTTTAATTATACTTTTGGATTACAACAATGCTTCATTTCTCAAACCAGCACAACCTTCCACACCCTCCATCTGTGTGTATATATACATATAAACATACATACATATATACACACGTTACATAGGCTTTACAAACACGCCTCCTTTTAGCTCTGTACAATGGGCGTGAGCGGTGTTTGCATATAAATACAATTATGGGGACAGAATCAGCAGGACGAAAAGCAAAACTCTTAATGCGCTGTTTTTGTGTTAATTGGTTTATATCTCCACTGACTTGCAATTGCCATCTATTATTTTTCTACGGCAGTCCGAAGTTAGCCGTAAAAGCCACAGTCCAGAGTCTAGCTATGAATACACAACACTGGCCAAAGCGAAACCTGCCATATCTGTCTACTGGAGGTCTGTTATTCCAAGCAAAATGGAACCTCTGCACACTGTGCCGGCAGGCAACATTTCACATGATAGAGCAGCTCTTGGCCCGGTCCTTGCGTATTTCTGTCTCACTCAACAGTTCAGTCCGTCCAGGTAGTTGTGAAACGCGTTTCAGTCCCCTCTTGGAGTTGCTGCGTTTAAGGTTCTTGTGGACACGGTTAACAGAAGCCAAAGTGGTGACATGAAACACATCCCTCACACTGTTCTCCGACACCTTAGAGGAACATTCAACGTAGGCCACCGCTCCGATCTGTCGAGCCTGGGTGCTACCCTGGTGGGAGAGAGGCAACAATTAAAATACAATATTGATTCTTTATGATTAAAGCGCAACTCTAGGGAAAACTAATAATATATATATTATATAGTAAAACTTCGGATTAAGAGTAACTTGGTTTAAGAGCGCTTTAATATACAAGCAAAAAATGTTGTGAAATTTTGACTTTATATACAAACAACGTCTTGATATACAGTACAAGCAAAAATAAAATATATATACATGCGTCACATCACAACTGAGCCGATAGTTCGTCTCCTTTTGGTGCTGCGGGATTGTACTTAAAGGAATACTGTAGGGAGGTCAGGGAAAATGAGTTGAACTTACCCAGGGCTTCTAATGGTCCCCCGCAGTCATCCTGTGCCCGCGCAGCCACTATCCGATGCTCTGGCCCCGCCTCCGGTTCACTTCTGGAATTTCAGACTTTAAAGTCTGAAAACCACTGCGCCTGCGTTGCCGTGTCTACCAAGGCCCAGTATGGTCTGTGCCTGCGCCGTACACTCCTGGTGACAGCAGGAGCGAGGACATAGCAATGTAGGCGCAGTGGTTTTCAGACTTTAAAGTCTGAAATTCCAGAAGTGAAGCGGAGACTGGGCCAGAGCATCGGTGAGTGGCTGCGCGGGCACAGGATGTCTGCGGGGGACCATTAGAAGCCCTGGGCAAGTTCAACTGATTTTCCCCTGACACCCTACAGGATCCCTTTAAATTTGAGTATAGAGACTGTGCAGTCACATTTCCATGAAATCCTCAAAAGTAACTGTCATTGGATAAGTTCCTCATTAAAGCCACACAAAATATAAAAGGTTGGGGCGAGCCAACAGACGGCAATGATTCTGTTATAGTGAAAGTATTGTTTACATTTTTATTTTATTATAACGGTTTTTGAATTGTGGAACAAATCAGCTGGGTTTTCATTAATTCATGCGGGTAGATTTATTTTGATATGAGTGCTGTGGATTACAAGCAGGTTTCCAGAACAAATTATGCTCGCAAGCCAAAGTTCCACTGTATTAATTTTTGGTAGTACGAGAGGAGCGTTATAACATGTTTTTATTGTTTGTCGCTGCTGGGGAAACTTTTACCTCACTTCATTTCCCTGTGAGAGGTGGTCAAAGACAGTGCGAGAAAGGAGCTGTGTGACATTAAAAATGTACAGTTGTCACCAACAGAAAAGCCAAGCATCATTATTATAGTTTAAAATACATTGCACTAACATCTGTGCACACCTATGTAATTTATGTATTTGAAAAAGAAGAAAACTCGAGAGTCCAAATAGTGCAGTATGTCTAAGTAATAAGTGTAAATTAAAGCTAAATGTACTCACAAATGTGGGTTACCACTAGGCAACCACTGAAAATGCAGGTGGGGAGTTTAGACCCAACACCACACAGGTTTAAAAATATCGCTCTCAGTCGATCTAGAAAAGGGGGTACCGTCCCTCCACCAGGGGTGGACTGAAGATAAAAAACAATGTTAGAACCGATGTGCCAGATGAGCATAAAACAATTAAAAACGGTTTAAGAAGGGAGGTAGTGTTGAACTGACCTCTCCAAAGTAGACTCAACAGTAAAGAGTCCACTGAAAAAATTATTTAACCAAATCCCTTCACAAAATATTGGCAACATGTTTCATGGGCTATAACACGCTTTATCAGGCAACAATATGAACTGAACCACTGTCCCAGTAGGTATATTGACGGAGGCGCGTTCGCGGTTACAGCTAAAAATTGAGGCCCCGGTTTCAGTCTCGTGGCTAGGCCTTTATTGCAGGCATCTTGCCTATGCCCTGCAGAGTGCAGACTGCTCCTAGAGGCCACCAGGCATAAAGACCATCTAAAGCAGAGTTACCCAACCCTATCCTCAAGGCCCACCAACAGTCTGCCTATTCAGTAAGCCAGCACCTATTTCAGTAAGGAGTTTCTTGGGCAAGTCTCCTTAACACTGCTACTGCCTACTGAGTGCGCTCTAGTGGCTGCCTCGCAAGCGCTTTGAGTCCGACAGGAGAAAGGCGCTATACAAATACTGCCATTATTATTATTAACAGTACATGTTTACACCACCTCTGCGGATTTCCACAAAATGTGTACGGTTTGTGGGCCTTGAGGACAGGTTTGGGGAACACTTACCTAATGGACATAGGCCACCAGCAGAAAGACAGAGGCCACAGGGACCAGCAGGACAGACAGGTTAACAAAGTTAACTTTGTGTTAACATACTTTCAATTATATTTTAACATTAATACAGAGTTCATGTTATATATAGAGTGAAGTATAATACAGTATCACATAGGCCTATTTTTTTTTTAACAGAATATCAAGCAACCAGAAAGCACACTTATCTGGCTCAGCCAATCCCAATTGCTACCAGATTTCCAGAACTTTGCTGTATATGAAAGGGAGCAAGTTTAATCCAACTGTTCTAGACGCAGTGTCAGTCTCCTCTTCCCAAGTGACCTAAATCTCACCAACCTTTCCTTGCAATCTTACAGGCTAGTGAGGTCACTAGGGGAGGAGACTAGCACAGTGTCCAAATCAGGAGCTGGGATTAACATGGAGAATACAAATCAACAAATCCTCTTTATACAACATTAGGCCTCATTTCAAACTCTGCAGCTGAGAACCAATTGTTACCATCAGCAGACAGCTTTGCAAATGGCGCCCCCTCCTCCTATAAGGTGGCATTTGCTAGACCAGTCTACAGAATCACCATCAGGGAAATAAAATGACAATATTTATTGGGAAGAATGTTTGTATAATGTGAATAGAAGGACAAAGTCTTGTAAAAGTAATACCTTTTATTGGCTAACTGATAAAGTTAAATGATGCAAGCTCTCTGAGATCTAGTCCCCTTCTTCAGGCATATTTCCAGATGTTAGCTGAAGTAAAACACTGATGCAGCTAAATCGTAAACACGTAGATATCAGTTGTGCCGATTACTGTATAATGTGAAGAAAAACTGCAAACTGCATTGGTCAGGATTGCACTGGTCGATTTGCCATCAGATCCGACCAACAGATAGATCCCTCTCTGATCGAATCTGATCAGAGATGGATCGTATAGCTGCCTTTACTGCAAACAGATTGTGAATCGATTTCAGCATGAAACCGATCACAATCTGTGAAGCTACCGCTGCCCCCTTCCCAGGCATACATTACCTGCACCGGCCGTCGTGTGTCCCCTGGTCTCCGCTGTCTTCTTCTCCGTGGTCGGCTCCTCCAGCTTCACTGAACTTCCTGCTGGGGAAGTTTTTAAACAGTAGAGGACACTCTACTGTTTAAACTTCCTGCTGGGGCAGGAAGTTCAGTGAAGCTGGAGTGGCCGAGAACGGACGACGAAGACCAGGGGACACACGCTGGCCGGAGCAGATAATGTATTGGCGCTAGCGTCGGTCATTCGAACGCCGCTATCGACGCACTCCCGACCCACTGGCGATCGAGCAAAATCTTACGCACGGACAGATCGACGGGAATGATTGATTTCGGACGGAAATCGATCGTTCTGTCAGCGTTTGCGCAACGATTTCACAGCAGATTCCATCACAGTGATCGAATCTGCTGTATATTGGCGGGAAAATCGTTAGGTGGATGGGCCGCTTTGAAAGCCTATTAGAAGCCTCATCCTATTTACACAAGCACAAAGGGCTGAAGTTTGCTAATCCGGTATCATTTGCGAGTCAGTCTCCCATTAAATTCATGTTTTCATCAGCCCATATAAATAACATCTTGTCCCTGCCACTTTTGTTTAGTCTGCTGAGAACATGCTGAATGAGAAAACAGTTAAACAGTTTTCAGTCCTTGTTGTGCTTCTGGGAATGTAAACTTCTACAGAGCAGAGGATGTGGATTAGGCCACGGCAAGAGTGAAATGTGAGAACAATGTATAAACACGCCAAGTCATTCCATTTTTGGAGAGCAAGAAGTTTCCCAGCAGGAGAACATGTTCGGTCTTATGTTGTGTTGTTCAGAAGCACACTGCAGCTTTACTTCACCAGTGAACTTACACTGTGAAGAAACCTACACAGCTGATCTGCATTCTATCCTGTGTATTTCCCGAGGGCTATACGGGCGATTCCCAAAAATTTAGAATGTCTCATTATTCCAATTCAGTCTTCAGCATGGCTAAAGGTGCCCGTACATGATGGCTCATACACACGGGGTACGGCCGTCGCCGCAACCACGTGGCAGGTGCGTGTTGCGGCGACATGTCGCCCGTGTGTATGGCGCGCGTGCCCCGAACCGTCGCCCGCCGGAGCTGTTGCCAGGCGATTGACATGTTCAATCGCCGGCTACAGCTGTCGCCGCAACTTCACCGGAACTGTCGCTAGTCCCGCGTGACTATGCAGGCTCGCGCACAGGAGACCTACACGAGTGAATGGAGCATCCGGCAGGGGGATGCTCCATTCACAAACAGCTTCCGCCGCGTCTCTGCTATCGCTCCCTGTTCGCGTGCACGCATGCAACGGGGGACAAATGTCCCCTGTGTGTATGTAGCTTAAGACGATGTATGGGCAGATCAACCAAGAGACAGATCTCTGTGAGACTGAATCTGATCGGAGAGATCTGTTGCCTACCCATACACCGTACGCCGATTCCCGATCTATTTCAGCATGAGATCTCTTGGGAAATGGCCTTGTGATGCCACATTCTGCCGCTGTCCCCTCCAAGCTGTATACTTTACGTTTCTGCCGAGGGCTCAGTCCACTCAGACATGCCCCTACGTGGTTGCCGGCATAAACGTATACGCTGGCAACCACGTGGGGTGAGTGTATGTAGACTGAGCATGGAGCCAACGGCAGACATGGACTGGAAAAGTGTACGACACGGAGCACATTTGATTTTACACTAGGAGGACAGCGCTGGGGGTTTCCGTTCCATTTGTTACTCATCCTGATATCAAACATTTTCTGCCGCGCACACAATCAAGCATGTCGCCCCTACATCTTGCAGCATGTCCAATTGATACATGCAACCAATTTTGGCTTGAAATTGGTTGCATCGTTGATCGGGAATGCTCTTGGCAGCACCGATTTTCAAGCGATCCAATTATAATAATCAAATCAGATGGTCTATCTGCAGCAAAGTCGCCTGCTTTATGGCCACCTTAAGACACTGATGCTACAATTCAGTAGATCTGGGAGACTTCTAGCCACACTGTACAATGGATATAAAGAGAATTACTGACTCTTGCAGAGAAAGAGCTTCTGCTTGCTGCATCGCTGTACACTGCTACACCCACAATACTCAATCAATAGAAGGGAACTGCAACATACTGCATACCAATGGGTCAGGTCAGTTAGTGATATAGCATATGGACTACACCAGAGACAAATGCACAAAAATGTTATGTCACTCTATCTCTGGCAAAGCAGAATACCTTGCTAGCTGAGAAACACCAGACACTGATAGAGACAGGGCATCAAAACACTCAGATGGCTGTTGGCCATTACTATAATATCAGAAATTCCTTGTTATGTAATGTCAGCAACAGAACTGCACACGTGACATGAGCAAAGGAAGCAGAGGTTGCCACCACACCATAATCCACCCAGGGCCCTCCTACAATTATGAAATACGTTTTTTATTAGTAGTATAGTGGTAATGATCGCCTCTATATGTGCTTCAAGTAGTGGTAATCTTTAGCAGATCTTTCCCTTTCCTCTGCTTAGCGCTCGCTCACAAAGTGGCTGTAATAGGAAAGTTGGTTTTGGTAGACTGCACCATGCAGTTATTATACAAACAGTGCTGGGGAGGAGCAGTGTCAAATTTGCACTAGAGACATTGACTTTGTGTCTAGGTCACTGAAAAAAATTAAACACCTGTGCTGGTTTCCCTCAACAGTTGTAGGAAGACATTATGGTGACAGCCTTACCCTTATCACATCTAGAGATAGACAATGAGAAGCTAATGATTTCTTCTAACATTCAAATTCCATGTAAATTGTATGCAGTTTAGTTTGGATTGTTAGGGGTGTTTTGCATCCTCATGTTGTTTCTGCTGGTACAATAGTCCTATTTGGCCATCTCTCCATGACTCTTCAGTTCCCGCATACCTTGCACTGTCATTGGTTACAACTCTGTCATGCCCTCAAAGCCTAATTTCCTATCCTACCTACAGAATTTGCAGTCTGACAACTTAACTTCCTTACAGGTCCTAAACAACTAATTTCTTCTGTATGGTGCCATGCTCCAGTATGAGGAATCGTCTAGAGCAGCGTTTCTCATCATTTTACTGGTATGTACCCCTTTTAAAACCCTGTACTCACCAAGTACCCCCTAGCATAGTAAACATTATCACAAGTAACCCTTTACAAATCTATATTTGATTATAGTACATGAAAATTGGTTCTAAACACCAAGCAAGTACTTTTGCTTTTAATTATCAAAAATATTAATTTGGTATTGTTTAAATAAGATTTATCATTTTCTTAAACTCTAAATTTGTTATTAAAGTTGATCAAGCTGAGTACCCCCTGGAACCATCAGAAGTACCCCCTGGGGTACGTGTACCACATGTTGAGAACCTAGGGTCTAGAGCTTATGCAAAAAAAAAAAAATAAACCTTTTTAGCAGGACCTTGGATAGCTCTCTGATGAAGGTTGGGAGAAGGCTCTCGAGAATTCCACTAAAGTCTCCTCCAAGTCTTGGATAGATTTGCTCAGTTTCTACGTTTTGCATAAGACCTACCCCATCAGGCTAGCTAAATGCAAGCCTGTTCCTCATCCCTCTGCCCTAAATGCAACATTCAGGGCATCTTTTCATATGCCATGATCTTGTCCAGAAGTTCTAGGTTACAGGCAGCAAATCATCAATGTCCTCTATGGCAGGAAGGGCTTTTCAGAGAGGTTATTGACCCCAAACTCTGCTTGTTAAACATTGTTCCTCATGGTTTAAGGGGTAAATATACGAAGGGAAAAAAAACTCTTTACACTACCTCCACAATGCATGCAAGCTCTTAATGAAACACTGAATACAACCTACCTTACCCTCTCTAGCCAAGTGGATAAAGGCAGTTAACACCATTCTGCCAATTCATGAAGCGGTTTACCAACATAGCGAAGCATTTAATAAAAATCCATGAATCTGGGATGTATGGCTAGCCTCACCTCATACCAAACATTGCTGGTTGTGTTGCCCCCTATTTGGACCTCTGAGTTTTTGTTCTTTGGTTTTGTTAACAAACCACATACTCCTATAGATACTAGCGTTATGGTAACAATTGCAGTTCTCCTTCTATAAAACTGTCTAGCAGGTCCCTTATTGCTCCACCTCACTAAGGTCAACCGCTGGGTTCTTATTAACCTCTTGCAAAATTTCTGTGGATTATATCCCTGTTTATTATGCATAGGCAGAATGTTGTAACCACTCCATCTGTATCAGTTGCACCACTGCGGTTTTATTATTATTATTATGCTGTGAACTCTTGTCCATTGCCTGTTTTGTTCTTTCCCTTTTATGTCAATAAAGTTGGCATGCAAAGCCAGAAAAAAAATGCAGCTTGCAAGTGGACCGATAAAAACTTACAGGAAGTTATCCTGATTTGTTCAATTTCAAGTTGCATGTAATTTACATTAAATTTGAATGTTAGGCGAAACGATTTGCATCTCAATGATCATCCCTTATCTTGCTGCATCCCTGGATATGGATGAACGGTATTCAGTAGATGAAAGAAAAACTTCAGACTAAAGCAAAAACTTTACGAAGGTTCCCACTAATGGGGCTTTTAGGTCTATAAATGAAATGAGTTTTTAATTTCATCTCAATTACAGAAACCAATATGGAAATGTAGCTGACCTTGGAAAGCAGAGACCTCATTAGTTTGCTGCCCTACGATGGGACAAGCTGGAACCATACTGTGTCTGTACCAACCCTCACCACAGCACTGCCATGACTGACACAGAAAGAACTGGAAGGAAAGAGCCTATTGATTCCTGGAAACTGCTTCTTTGTTCTGTATTCCGAGATGATCAGCTATGACAGGCTGACAAAGAATTGACACACAAATTGTCACAGAATGTCCTTTTTTAAATCTATCTACGCTGACAGCCATAGAAACCTCTTGCATTTATGTTTATACCCAAAATGAAGGTTTCTGAAATTGCATTGGTATTTTGTTATATTGTCAATTTGGATGCAAATGACTCAAATCAATTTTCCTTTTTCTAAATGAAACTTGTACGGCAAAATGTCTGACTCAGAAGCCACAGATAGCAACATTTATTGACATGAGCTACATATTTGTGCCACTTCCTCCCACGAGTGTTGCACAGCTACATGCCATCCGTGCTTTGGGGCTTGCTGCATACATCGCAGGCTTCTGAGGTGAGTTTTTTTACCTCACGACACAATGCTTTCACATGTCACAAATACAGGACTCTGTGTTTTGATATACGGCAAAAAAGTTAAGATTCTGCACAGATTAGATGGCATAGTCCTGAGGGGTGTGTGAAAGCCTAGAAAATGGATTGATTGTCAGGTCCAGAGCATACAAGACAGGCTTCCTAGAACTTGTCAGGCCTACAAGGTCTGTGCTGTAGTAGAATAATGCACTCTTGTGGAATGCAGGCTCTGGAGACCAGAACCATCTCAATAATGAAAGACTGAAATTACTGATCTCACAAGGTTCCTATAGAGACTTCAAATGAAGCCTTCTGTGAGTTACTCTGCTGAGGAGCTTTCTTTGTAAGAGACACATTCTGCAGTCAATCATTTTACAGCTATAGCCATCACATGTCGAACCGACACAAGGGTCCCTATTCAATTAATGTTTCTCCTGAGTTTTCTCACAGGAGAGGTTTTTACATCTTATCAATAAAATATGTTTTAAGCTGCCAGCAAGCAAGAAAATGCTCATAATAAATGTAATCTTACTTTTTTACATACTTTTTATGACTTTTTTTTAAAAAAAACAAACCTGGGAGTTTTGCATTCCCACATTTAAGATCCTTACTTCTGGAGTGGGAAGCCTCTTGGTCCTCCAGAAGCTTCCCCTGTCCACCTCCACTAGGCTGTTCAAGCACTGAGAACCCAAAAGATTGCGGGCATGTGGCCACACCGCGCTTGCGCAGTAGCTCTGCCGCGCTTGTGCTTCGGCAGAAAAAGCCAAGCCCGATCAGGTTCATGTTACTGTGCAGACACAGAGGGCTTGCACGTGCTCAGTAGCACAGACCAGATTTGGCGTTGCTTTCACCAAAGTCTGAACATATCAGTGCTACTAAGCATGTACAAGTAGTCAACAAGCCCTTGTTGATGGTCTTTCAGGGAACGCAGTGCTGGAACGACCCAGTGGAGTTTTGAAAAAATATTTTGGAGATAAGATGAGAAATTGCCTCCTGGGAGTAAATTTAACTGAAGGGCCAATATGAAAAAGTTACCATACCATGACATACCTGTTTTAGTTTTGGATAATTAAGAAAGATGAATTAGTTTTTGCCCCCACCCCCCATTGGGGAAATGTTCCCTCACTTCATGCCTATTTGGTGTCCATGATGGATAAGAAATGCGGGATAGCCATTCAAATGTCATGAGGGTTCCTACTCTTCCATACTCTACCAGAGAAAAAAAAAAAAAAGATCCTTTCTATGACGGTCATATCAGGAAACTTCCAACATGTGGTCACAGTCACACATAACATCAGTAGGGGATTAAGGACCTTTCTAAAACTTTCAAAACTTTATTTAAAAACAAAAATCCTGGAGACTGGATTTAACACAGGACACAACACAGATATTCTTTAACATTTATATAACCTGCTTCCTGTCATTCTCAGACAGAAATAGATACACAAGAGTTTTTCTAACTTTATTTTGCATGAACAAATAACAGCTTTTCCTAGCCATGGCCATTAGTGATATAAATGTTTATTTTATGACCATGTTATGTATCCATACCAGCATTTCTTCCTATGAGGCCGTGTACCTTTGCATATTTTACAGTCTTTTTGTTTTGTGTAAAAAGTACGTAGGAGACTTACCTGCTCATGTGTAACGGGAATAAGTCGCTGCTTGGACAGCTCTCGCAAGGTGTTCAGATCTGTCCTCATGTCAAGCTTACAGCCTACTAGAATGACCTTGGCACTTGGGCAGAACTCCTGAGTTTCTCCTTGCCACTGTGGAAACAAAACATTCAGCTCAGGAAACAATGCATGATTGGTGGGATGCCATAACTCAGGCCTCTGCACTGCGTGACTGACCTTGTCTGACAATGAATGAAAGTCACGCTACAGACCTGAAATGTTCCGACTGAAAAATAATCTACTGTCACTTTTTGTGACTTTATGCTGAGAGGAAATCTTTACTACTTAAAGAGGCACTGTAGTGACAGAGAATGTATTAAATTATTCAGGAAACCTACTTTTAGGCTGGTTTCACACCAGGGCGTTGCGTTTTAGGGGACGTTATGGTCGCATAACGTGCCCCTAACACAACGCCTGGTGCTCCCTGCTTTGGACGTCAGAGCGAGCCGCGTTGTGCAGCTCACTCTGGCGTCCGTGATGCAGTGATGCGTACTCTTGGGACGCATGCGGCATCACGTGGTCCCGCCGGCCAATCGCCGCACAGAGCGGCCGTTCCAAGAAGTAAACACTGCACGCCACTGAGTGCAGTGAATATTAATTAGCCATGTGCCTGGCCGCTCTCCGCTCCTCCCCAATGTTACTGAGCATGTGCAAGCAGTCTAACGAGCAGTACGTTGACTTATGGCGCAGCGTTACTGTGTAACGCAACGTGGGCACTGTGAACAGCCCATTGATTTTTCATTGTTGTGCGGTGGGCTGCGTTACAGGCTGCACTAACGTGCGCCTGTAACTTCCCACTGTGAAACCAGCCGTAATGGCAATGTTCTTCATATCAGCATCAGAAGCATCACCTATCAATATGCAGTATTGTTGTATACTCAATGCATCCCCGCCCTCCCAGTGCGGTTTAGCTTAGACCAATAAACTATGCTAAATTCCCCCTCCTCCCCCGAGCATTCTGGGAGAACGGGGATATTTTGTATTGGCTTCGGAACTATCAGTAAACATTCCATAGAGCTGCACCTGAAAAAAAGACTAAAGATGTTGCCGCCTTTGATACGTTTCAGAATGTAAATCAGGGAGAGGAAAGATTTAACAATTTATAAGTGAATACTGTAAAAAAGCATTGTGTTCACTAGTTTCTCTTTAAATGCACTGTAAAGGTTATATAAAACTAACTCCACTAAAAATGAATATACCATACTACTTATGCAATATTAAATATCTATTTTCAGTGGGGTTTCCTTCAACTTATATAATTTCACAAGCATCATGATGATCATAAAGGTACGTTGCAACCATCACCCTTAACACCTACTGCAGGTCTGATGAGACCAAACCTTCCTTACCCGACAATGCTTGCTTAACCACTTCCTGCCCTTATGATGTGAAAATAAGTCTCTGCACTCTCCTCCCTACAGAATCTAAAGGTGCGTACACACGCACAGCCAAAGGAAACGACGGGTCCGCCAGACCCTCCCGCTGGCTCTATGTGGCAGATATTGTGACAAACCCCTCACACAGTGTGATGTCAGCACCTAGGTTCTAACATCACACTGTGGGAGCCTTGCTGCTTTGTGGGTAGTAACAGCTGTTTTCAACTGCCAAAAAAGAAGCATCTCCTTCCACAGACATCACCTGCCAGCAAGGTGGTAAAAATGTGCTGAAAAGTAACCCCCTCAGCTCTAATGCAAGTCAATGGAGCAGAATGGATGGTGGAGCAGGTTTTGTTACTGGTAGTGGAGCATAAGGATCTTGCACTAGTGATCCTGCTCTTGCCAGCTGGCTCCCTGCTGTGTACGTTCCCCCCATCACCTTCAACATGGTGTGCAGCATGAGCTGCTCGTGGCTACCTGTGCCCCCTGGCTATGTGTCAGCAGTGCAATAATCGGGTGTTCTTCCTGAGTGGCAATCACTGTGTCTCATATCTATGACGCCATCTAGTGGCATCTTGATGAGACACAGCTGTATTGAAAGGGCGGAATAAAGTTTAGCGTCAATGAAACACATTTTTCTGTAGCTAAAATACATATATTTACATAGAGCTGTACATCAGTCCTGAAAGAGGGACAAATGTAGAAAGAGGGACAAATGTAGAAAGAGGGACAAATGTAGAAAGAGGGACAAATGTAGAAAGAGGGACAAATGTAGAAAGAGGGACAAATGTAGAAAGAGGGACAAATGTAGAAAGAGGGACGTGGCTCTTAAAGAGGGATACGTTGGGAGCTATGGCTTCATGCTAGCACAATACACAGGAAAACTGTGGAATGCGGCCAGAATCCAGATACATAATGGATTGAAGTTTCAATCCTGTACAGTTATTCTGAATTACTTATTTTACATAGTTAAAATTCAGCTGTTAGTTAGGGAGACACGGACACTCCAGCACAACATGCAGTAACCATGCTCAGCTCACACAGGTCTCCCCAGTGCCTGTGCAAGCAGATATTGAACCTAGTGCATCATTAATGAGCTGCAAATGACAACAGCGGCTGGGCCAGCCAGGGCTAGGTCACACCAGGGTGACAGAGAGCAGGAAGTCTTACAGCTTGGTACCTGCGATATCAGTGTACCGTCTGCCTCCTGTGCTCTCTGCACAGCATATTAATAAATGATAAGCTCAGCTCCTGAACCCCCTGAGTTCATTTTCTTCTTTAATGGAACACATTCTTTCCCCATGCTGAATGCTAAGTAGAAGGATTTTTCATATTTGCTGAGGAATGTTTGCTGCAAACACTTTTCAGCCTCACATAACAAATGAGGCAGCCGGTCCTGATGCGGGCTGAGAGAGATGTTGTGCAGTGACAATACAAAGACGCTGCCATAGCCTCTCTCGTTAATGCACAGTGGCTGTTGCTATAGATGCTCATACAGAAACCTGAAAATGTGTGCCCTTGTCTATAAACTGACCAACCCCACTTGATTATTTGGTCATACACGGTCCAAAGCAGGCTGTCTGCATGTTGGGTTGATGTGGCTCTGTAAAATGTAAAGCTATAGGCTTGCTATACACCAGCGGTTCTGGTTGATAGCCTGGCTACGGGGGCATAGAGATAATTTGCATATTCAGTAGTGGTGCATTGTGGGTAACCACAGATGTTCACTTAAAGAGAACCCGAGGTGTGTTTAAAGAATGTTATCTGCATACAGAGGCTGGATCTGCCTATACAGCCCAGCCTCTGTTGCTATCCCAAACCCCCCTAAGGTCCCCCTGCACTCTGCAAGCCCTCATAAATCACAGCCGTGCTGTGAGGCTGTGTTTACATCTGTAGTGTCAGTCTCAGCTGCTCCCCCGCCTCCTGCATAGCTCCGGTCCCTGCCCCCGCCCCTTCCCTCCAATCAGCAGGGAGGGAAGGGATGCAGGCGGGGACCGGAGTTCTGCAGGAGGCGGGGAGAGCAGCAGACTGACACTATAGAGATAAACACAGCCAGCTCTGACAAGCTGTTTGTCAGCAGCGTGGCTGTGATTTATGAGGGATTGCAGAGTGCAGGAGGACCTTAGGGGGGTTTGGGATAGCAACAGAGGCTGGGCTGTATAGGCAGATCCAGCCTCTGTATGCAGATAATATTCTTCAAACCCACCTCGGGTTCTCTTTAAAGTTGAATTATTGCAAGCACCTGTTTTAAGAAGGCAGATCACACCAAACATTTTTAGTAGGAGGGCTTTTCGGTCTCTTAGTCCCCTATACTTTCCTAGTGGTTTGGGTCACCCCGAGCTGCTTGGTTACTCTGTCATACACAGTGATAGTCAAAAATGACAGATACGGTTATATTGCACTAGTGAAGGGAATTGCACAGATAAATGGTCATATTGCACAGATAAATTACACAGGGGACTGTAGAGGCAATCACGAGAATGATCCATACAGATTGAGACAAGCCTTGCATGATTACACCTTCCTTCCTAGCCATTCAATATTCAATGGCTACTATAAGCTCTGCTATCAGAACATAAATCAGTCAAACTTCAGAAATGATTTAAAATCAGGGGTACTCATCCGGATTCCGGATACCCGGGTAACCCGGATATCCGACCATTTTTATGCTATCCGGATCAGATTCCGGATTTCTATAGAAATCCGGATAGCCATCTGCAGGTATTTGGCCGCACAACCCGGATATCCGCGGATATCCGGATCCGAAATACTGTAACTAAGGAGATGACGTCCTGGAGCCAATCAGAGGGCTCCCAGCAGAAGCCCTACCAACCAATCACAGAGGGGAACCCTGGCCAGCCCCACCTGACCCCATTGAGCCAATCAGAGGGCTCCTAGCCTAAGCCCTGGCATTCAATCACAGAAAGGAACACTGGCCAGCCCCCCTGTATAATAAGGAGGGCTGCCATGATGAGACAGATCGTCTTAGCTTGCTGAATGCTCACTGAGAAACATGCTCCAGTGCTGGTGGCCTAGCAGCAAGGGCTGTGTACACAGTTATAAACCTAAAGCTGTTCAGTGATTAACCCCTCCACTATCCCTACACTATTGTTAAATCGTTAATTAGCTTGATTGATGTAATTGTATAACAGTCAGGGCCTTTTTCCACTAGCCTGCGATTTGCGATTTGCTTCTGATCGCAAATCGCAAGGTACATTAAACTAATGGAAACTGCAGCAGCATTTTCCATTAGTGCGATCCGATTGCGATGCGATTTTGGTCAAAGCGCAATCGTCGTCCTGCCGCGTTTTGTATGCGATTGAGCTGGACTATAATGAATATAGTAGCTCAATCGCAATCGCATAGTGGAAATTTAAACGCGATCGCAATCGCGATCCCATTTCATAGTGGAAAAGAGCCCTAAGTGTGTGCTGCAGGCAGCTGCTATGTGTCTGTGTGTGTGCTTTGCACAGTCCAGGCCAGCTGCTGCCTGCTGGCCAGCTATTAGCCTTAGGTATTGGTTAGGGATTAAGGAATAGGATTACTGTGTTATTGTGTAGTTAGTACTGTAGTACAGCAGTCAGTGCTAGTAGTTGTTAGAGTAGTAGTACTACTGTGTTAGCTTTCTACAGAACTGCTGTGCTGTGAGCAGTGACAGTTAGTGTGCACTAGTGTCTTCTCCTCTGCTGTCTGACTGTCACTTGGCACGTGTCACTTGGCAAGTGCCACCTGACACGTGGCAAGTGCCACCTGACACGTGGCAAGTGCCAAAATGCCACGTCCAGCATGCTCCTGGCACACGTTACACCTGCTGCTACTGCAATGACCTGCTCCTGCTGCCTGTGCAGCTCCCACCGCCAGGGTGCCAAAAGCCACTGATACCACCTATATTTAACCCAAAACACAATTGCTGCGTAATTTTTTGGAGGTGTCTTGGTTGAAAACTGTGTCCAAAGTCCAACCGCACAACTGGGACATGACAATGTGGGCCTCAGGACCGCTGTCTGGAACCTAGGCCTAATGTTAATCGACAGCCATTTTTTTTTTTGGGGGGGGGGATTTTAAGTCCCCACATCATCAATTACTGTCCCCTTTAAAAAATAATCAGATCTGTGAGATTTTTACAGCCTATTGTGACAACAACGGGGGGGAAAAAAAAAAATCTATAGTGCATTTTACTCCAGGTGAAACATACTTTTAATTCATAAGCATACATGTGCATTTCCAAACTTACAATTGTTGGCAATAGTGATCCTTTAAGAGTATTCAGGATACATGCACCAGATATCGTGTGTGTGTGTGTGTGTGTGTGTGTGTGTGTGTGTGTGTGTGTGTGTGTGTGTGTGTGTGTGTGTGTGTGTGTGTGTGTGTGTGTGTGTGTGTGTGTGTGTGTGTGTGTGTGTGTGTTCCATTACATTTATCAGACCTACCATATACCATTCGATTTTCAAAGCAATCAACCTGATTTTCCCAACACATCGAATCAGATTTTTATTACAAAAAACAAAACGGAATAGTTTTGTTTTCTTTTAATCAAAAAAAAAAAATATTCTTTTCAATCTCTCCTCTTTTTGGTTGAACACCCCCCCCCCTTTCCCCGGAAAAATCAAACTATTTGATTGCACTATGTATGGGCACCTTTAGAAATAGCATTTGCATACGTCTGACTGCCATACATAATTAACAGTACCAACTGCATCAGCTAGGTGAAAGAAACCCCAAATCTATATGTATATATGCAATTTCTACATCCAGAAGGTAGGTATTTTAGAAGAGCTTCATGTTGATGCTTGCAGAAGGTCCAGGAGTATAAAAGACGACAGGTGGAAAAGCTGAATCAGAAGTCATAACAACGGAACAAGCTAGTATATGCCCTGTGCCTTTCCACAAGAAAGAACAGGTTGTAGGATGCCACGCCTCATTATGTTCTACTAACACTGTACTGCCCACGTGAAATTTCTGCGTGAACTTCTGCTTGTTTTTCTGTTGTGTATAATCTTTTGTCTAAGGCAGGGGTCCCCAAACGTTTTGGGTTGAGGGCCGGGTCAACATACTTCAGACTGCTGGGGGGCCGGAGTATACATAAAATGATATAGAAGGCTTTGCGGGCCAGACATACCCAGGTGAAGCATACCCAGGTGACAACCTGCAGTCCAATAGGACAACAGTGTCAACTGATGTGGAATTTGATTGGAAGCCAGCGAATTCCTGCTTTCTGGCTTCATTCTGCATGCAGACCACCAATAAAGATGTAGCTGACTGCATCTATAATACATTTTGTGTGTGTGTGTGTGTGTGTGTGTGTGGGGGGGGGGGGGGGTAAAAAAAGCCTCAGGGGCCACACTCGGCCCACGGGCCTTAGTTTGAGGACCACTGGTCTAAAGCTTTGATCCAGCTGGATTCACTATTTCTGAAACTCGGAGTAGATTTCAAGTTGCCCAATGTACTGACTGCGTTTCTCACACACGGTCACAACTGATGGGTTGGCCGCAATTGCACTGTTGCTGATCCCCACAGTAAAGTTTGTCTTCTTAGTGTACATAAAACCATCAAACTGCAAAGCTTTCTAAGTAAAGTCAACTGTGGACCTCTGTCATTTTATACGGTTATGTACAGACTAGGAACGTCATTCACTAAGTTTTCATGACCAGGATTGTACTATGATTGGTTTGTCGTTAGTAGGAAAGACTTTTCAGCCCTCACAATAATTTTGGGCCATATACATGGGTCTTGAAAAGATGATGTCCATGGACACAGAACATTTATATTGAGCTTTACTCCTGGCAGACTCAAAGCACCAGAGCTGCAGCCACTAGGACTTGCTCTATAGACAGTAGCAGTGTTAGGGAGTTTTGCCCAAGGTCTCCTCACTAAATAGATGCAGGCTTACTGAACAGAAGGGACGAGGTTTAAACCCAGGTCTCCTGTGTCAGAGGCAGAGCCCTTAACAAGTACGCTGTCCAGCCACAATTTTCTTCCTAGTACAAATGCAACTTTCAATCACACCCAAAAAACAAATTACTATTGGTTGTAATATAGAAAGCCACAACTGCTTGGAAGGAACTACAGGAGGCCAGGCCACAGCTACAATGCAGATGTGTTCGTTATGCCAGTCAAAAGTTCTAATATGGCATCGTTGCTGGAACAATGGAATTTTTTGAGTACTTGGCTGAATTATGAGAGGTGAGGTTTAATATGTGGGTGGCACTGCAGGAGAAAACTTGTAAGCAAATGCATCCTTCAGTTACAGCCCACCAACTTATTGTATTGCTAGGAGCAGGGGCGTAGCAATAGGGGTTGCAGAGGTAGCGACCGCATCAGGGCCCTTGGGCCAGAGGGGCCCCGAAGGGCCCTCCCTCAACTGCAGTATTAGCTCTCTATTGGTCCTGTGCTCATAATAATCACTTCTATAGATACTTTGAATAGTAGGGATCATTAACAAGCTGTTCCCCATCCCCTTCTTGCACTGTAGGTGCCATTGGCAGGTTTTGGTGTGCTGTATCAATTATTAAGTATAGAACGCTTGGGGGGGCCCATGTAAAACTTGCATCGGGGCCCACAGCCCCTTAGCTACGCCACTGGCTAGGAGGAGGCATAATGGTGCAGTGTGCGACAGGACAGCTTTGTATATATTAAAAGACTATTTCAGGTTGCAGGAATGTTTTATGAGCAATTTATCTGACAATACATGCAACTAAAGCAGCATCGACCAATTTCTTCCAGAGCCTGGAACATAAAGCTCTACAGCAATGGCAAGGATTCACTTAGTGAATCCCCAATATGGTACTGTGAGCAGGACCCACAATCATTTCCATATGACATACTTGTGAACCCACAACAGAGATTATATGCTCAGTCATTGGAAGTGGTAACTGTGTATTAATGGTTTCGAAATCCACAAAATGACATAACTTTGACCATACTTTTCAAGTTGGCTTTTCGTTTATCAGTGCTACTAGGATGACTGGAAGCAGCTCAGGGTAACAGGAAAGAATGTGATTTCCCATTCATAATCTGGCGACGTGAAGGACATGCCAAGGCATTCTGAAAGTTTATTATTGTAGTCCACCACACTGCAGGAGGTTGCATCTATTAAATGGCAAGAGGCTTCAGAATTAGGCGAATGCAGGATAAATATTTCAGGTCTGGCTGAAAATGGATTCATTTTATGACTGACAAAAATTCAGCAGACTTCAAGACATTTGGGGGCATCCAAGGCCGGGAAGTACATGACGTCATTCTAGCAATTTATCAACAGCTGGAAAACTGCAGCTTCTGCGGCTAGAATGGGGCTGATATGTTATGTTCAAAGAACAGTGAAAAACACAAGAAATCCATCAATTAAGGCTAGTAAATAAGAGGATATGTATCTGCAGCCATCAGACCACAATGAGAACTTTCTTTAAATACAGCAGGAGACATTGGCAGCACATCCAAACAGAGGCTGTACCCAAATTGACTACCTGCAATAGATGTGCAGAGCTCCACAATGTGGACTAAAATACACAACTTGCATTCAAAACAGGTACAGCAAAGGAGGACATTAGCTTCAGTATAAATAACGTGTACAAATTATTCCCTACTAGACTTCCCCACGGCGATGACGGGTCCTCTCGGGGAAGACTTACCACGATAAAAACATGTTTTTTTCCTAGTGCTGCTAATCATGAAATGGTATACACATTTCTTCAAACAGACATCAAACATATGACAGCGCTCATAGGCTGCAACTGAATTGTAGACCAACAGAGGCATGCAGAGCCCCACAGGGCTAAATACATGCCTTGAATGCAAATCAGATGCAAATCATGTACTAGTCCTAATCTATAATTTGAATGCAAATTGAAGAACATGGATGAGTTTTGTACAGCAGGAGATATTGGCAGCGCTTCCAAACAGAGGCTGCACCCGAATTGACTAACTGCAATAGATAGCTCCACAATGTGGACTAAAATACACGACTTGCATTCAAAACAGGTACAGTTTTTGGTGGGGAGCATCAGGGCTATGGAGCCGGAGTCGAGGAGTCATAATTTTTTGGGTGCCTGAAGTAGGAGTTGGCGGTTTCAAAAATTGAGGAGTCCGAGTCGGATTTTGTACCCACTCCATAGCCCGAGTCAAGGAGTCAAAGCAATTTTGGGTACCTGGAGTTCGAGTCGGTGGTTTCATAATTTGAGGAGGAGTCCAAGTCGGATAATTTTTGGGTACCTGGTGTCGGTGGTTTAATAAACTGGGGAGGAGGATTATTTTTGTACCTACTCCATAGCCTTAGCCTGGAGAATGCTTGTGGCTACAACCAGTATAAGTTTACTATCTTTTTAATTGTTTTGGCTAAATTCTGATACTACTTCAACCACAATGGGCTCCATTCACAAAACGTCTCATAACTAATAAAAATAACTTTTCAGCACATTTACAAGCAAAATAATCACTCGAAGTAAGTTGTTCCCAATTACCTTAATTTCAATATTGCTTTTTTTGCCTTAATTATACTATATAACTGCTCTTTGGGAGCTTAAAAATGTAACAAAGAGAAGGTGAAAACAGATGAAAAACCTTTATGAATAATGCCCAATTTATCGTTATAGTAGTTTGCATATAAAACGATATTTGTTTTGGAGCTATATGGCATTTTAGTGCTGTTGGTTTAATATAATGATTTCGTAGCCTGAACACCCAACACTAGTTCTGGCGTGCTATAGAAAGCATTAACACCAACAAAGCCATATACCTCTGCAGAGGCCTCAGAGAAGTGACATCTCTCTCCAAGTGCCTCATAGATGGATCAGCTGGACATCCGCTGTGTGACAAGCCCTCTGTTCACACTCCGAGACTCCGAGACTCTCTCTTGGCTGCTGTTGATTATAGAAGCATCAGATAAGGCTTTTTTTTCTAATCTCTCTATCAAAGTACTAGGGAAGAACAAAAAAAACAAATGCGCATCTATTCATCTGGATTCCCCGTAGAGAGCACAGCCTCCTGTCTGTGGGAACATGTCTGGTTTCAAATGTAAGTACAATTTACAACGGCGATGAAGGAAATTCTGCTGTAAGGCGACATGTCTTGCCTTCACGCATATACACACACTGCATAATGATTATTAGAAGAGACACACACACTGGAAGCCCATCATTCCCATGTTTAATGAAACACTGAGGTGTGAATTTCTCAGCATCATTATGTTGCTGCTGGAATACAATAAGGTATAAGCGTGCTTCCATTAGGCTGTCATCTATACAAATAGAAATAGAAAGGAGAGATTTGTCAACTGATGGCATTATCTCTCAGAAGTAATAGCTCTGATTCAATATAGGTTTCTCCTGAGTTTCTTCACAGGAGATGCTTTCTAAGCTAGGGCCTGATGCACTAAAGTTCAGTTAGGCCTCGTTCAGACTATACACGCTGCCGTGTGCATTTCAGCAGTTTGTATGGTGTGCGACACGCAAGAACGTCAGAAGTACATAGGGCAGCGCTTCTGACGTTCAGATCATATGTGCTGTCGCGTGCATTTTTCTTCCAAACGCAGTGCTGACCCAGTCACTGTAGTGAATGGGATCAGCAGCACACAGATGGCATGCAATTGTGCACGTTGCATCCTGATCGCACGCTCATTCCTAGTTGGCAATGTGAATGAGGCCTTAGACTATTATAATTGGAGTTTATTGTGGCCATTTTTGTACTAAAACCTTATTTATGCTTGATTTGCCATGCTAATGGGAGATTTAGCTGATGTGCAAGCTGGTGCGATAGGACGCTGATCGAGCACCTGAGCCTCCAGCCTCAGTTGCTGCAAAACAGACATGTATAGAAGAAAAAAAGGTTAATTTGTCATTTTATCATGTATGGAGTGTTTCCTCAAAAGTGGGCATGGTTATCAGAGGTGGCTAAAAGTATTTTCATTTCAATAGCCTCATCTTTTGCTTCCATTACATCCCCTCCATTATATTACACTAGACCTTAGGCCCGTTAAAATAACTGGCACTAGGCCTTGGCCGCTACGCTCCTCACAACCCCCTCCCCCCGCCTCTGCAACATCGCCCGCATGGTCACCTATGCATACACTCCTGCACAAAACATCGGCCGTCACGGTACTAATGCTGCAACGCACGCGCACACGCCCGCCCCTGTCCTCCTGTGCTGTCTAAAGTCCGCCCACGTACCGCACATGGACACAGGAGGACATTGGGACACAGGCAGATTATTATATAGGATACCCCAATTCCATAACTCTTGCTTTTTAATGTCACTATTAAAGTGTTCCCAGTCTATGGCATCTTCATATATAGTGGTCTCTAGTCAACTAGACTAGAGACCACTATATATGGAGATGCCATAGACTGGGAACACTTTAATAGTGACATTAAAAAGCAAGAGAGTTATGGAACTGGGGTATCCTATATAATAATCTGCCTGTGTCCCAATGCCCTCCTGTGTCCATGCGCTTAGGCCAGCGTGCATGCGCGGCACGTGGGCGGACTTTAGACAGCACAGGAGGACAGGGGCGGGCGTGTGCGTTGCAAGGCCAGCACCTATTCAGCAGGAGACCTTAGGTAAGTCTCCCAAACACTGCTACTGCCTATAGAGTGCGTCCTAGTGGCTGCAGCTCTGGCGCTTTGAGTACACCAGGAGAAAAGCGCGATATAAGTGTTTGTCTTTGTCTTTTTCTTCTGGAACAGCTGCATGAAATATGGAAATTGTTTAAATAATGGCATACTTCTTTATTCATCTTCACTAGAATAGAAAATCTTTGAGGGGAACTAAAGCTTTAAGGCCCAGGGTCCACTAGTGCAATTCAGAAATCACTTGAGACTTCCGAATCGCATAAATATCGCGATTTTCTCCAGGATTCCCAAAGCGATTGCGTCTTGGCCCTCATTGCCTTGTATAGTGATGGTTCCGGGTTCAATCACAAATTTGCTGCACTTTTGCAATTGCAACACTGCTGTGGAACCATTTCCATAGGGTCATGATTATGTCAAGCACATGTGCAGTGCACTACCGGCCACAGGCGCGCCCTGTAGGACTTGCCCAGCCCGGCCAGTGCCTGCGCAGTAAAGCCCGACTTCAGCGACCTGGAAAAGGATCCCATGGGGCTTTTAGGTAAGATATGGGGGCAGAGAGAAGGAGGGGAATCGGGGAGCATCAGGACAGTAGACCGTATATGCCTGCTCCCCCATTTCTCTAGCTTAATTCTGCTCTGGTGTCCTTTAATAGAGTGGAAACGGAAACCAATCCTGGGCTGCAGTATGTTTTGCTATTGTGTCATTTTTTCCCCCCTAGCTTCCTATTCTTGGTAATAGCAGTGTACTACTACAACAAAACAGGAGGCACTCAAAAGAATATACTGTATAATAGGTAGCTATAATGTAATCCTTCCCGTTGGAGAGGTTTAATGTATAGATAAATGCATTGCGGGTGTTTGCCGTTGTAAATGAAACACATTTAGCATAGTGGATGTTGCTTTATTACAAGAGCAGTTATCCAACTGCATTCAGCTGCTTAAATAATAATGGAACTGATATGTGCAGGCTTCTCTTGAGACCACATAACAAAACCCATATTGCGTAGAACACACAAACTTGTATCTGGGGAATTAATATAAATTTGAGCAGCATATTGTAGGAGAAAGTGAACCAAATGCTTATTCTGAAATGTATCTCCACGTTTCCTCAGAAATAAACATGCATAAAATGGTCATTCTTAACATATCTACACAGTTTTCCTGAGGAAAGTTGTTAGCGCTTTGAGTTTAGCAAAGAAAGGTCCATGCCCTGACGAGTCACTCCCGTGACGAAATGTGTATGGCGGAGCTAGTAAGCATGCGGTCTGTGATGATCTTTCTGGAGGTGAGGCGGATGTGGTGAATGGACCGTAAGAGGCAATTGTTCAATGCTTTTTTTTTTTTCAAATTTCAACACTGTATGTGTATTGTAGGTGGTGGTGTGTTATTAAACCTAACAGTTTTATGCTATGAAGAGTCTGTTTGTACTTTAGGATATTTGTTTATGGTGGCAATGGCTGCTGTTCATGTATTGTTTTTAAAGAAATCTGCGGGTAAACTGGCACTGTGGGGGTGGAGGGTCTAGTGGGTCCTGTCCTCGTTTCCGGTGACGGCACATCTCAGTGTTTGGAGTTGCACAAAAGGGTGTGTGTACTGTAATGTTACACCCCAGGTTTCCTCTCTCTGCGTATGTTTGTTTTTTAGGTGAGTAGACATAGTGGCGGATTGAAGCCATACCAAGTTTGAGCAAAGAAAGATGGACAAAATTCTGCTCCCTCAAACGACCCAGTACTATGTGTAAAAGGAAAGCTTACCTGCTTCATCGTGCAGGAATCAGTTTTCTACAAAAACAACTTCAGTCAATAAACATATTCCCCCAAGAGTAGCACAGGTGTTTTGAGACATGCATAACCTGAGGAGTATTTAGGAGAAAATCATAAACAGCGGAATATTCAAGGGTTTATAAAGTCTTAATATCAGACTGGAGAGGGAGGGCAACTGTCACCGCACCGCTGATATCTGATGGAGCCAGACAAATTCTGACAGGGATGCAAATTCTCAGTTCAGATTCACCATAAGGCCTGGAACCCACTTAGCAGCACTTTTCAGAGCGCTTGTGATTTAACCTCCTGAGCGATAATCCCGAGCTGAGCTCGGGGTATATCGCGCAGGAGGATTTCTCAGGCCCTAGTGGGCTGATTTGCATAATTTTTTTTTTGTTACACGCAGCTAGCACTTTGCTAGCTGCGTGTAACTTCTGATCGCCGCCGCTCGCCGCTGAACCGCGCCGCCGCGCCGCTCAGCCCCCCCTCCCCGACCCCTTGCGCAGCCTGGCCAATCAGTGCCAGGCAGCGCTGAGGGGTGGATCGGGACTCCCTCTGACGTCACGACGTCCAAGACGTCGGTAACGTCATCCCGCCCTGTCGCCATGGCGACCGGGGAAGCCCAGCAGGAAATCCCGTTCTGAACGTGATTTCCTGCTTACTCTGATCGCCGAAGCTACGGCTATCATGTAGTGAGCCCTGGGCTCGCTACATGATTTAAAAAATAAAAAATTTGAAAAAAATAGTGCTGCGCCACCTCCTGGGCGATATAATTGTATCGCCCAGAGGGTTAAAAAGCTCTTGCTAAAGTAATGCTATGTGTGTGATCTTACTAGAGGGATGTGATTTTTAAAAAAATCCACCATAGCATTACATTAGTAAGAGCTTTTCAAATCACAAGCACTTAGAAAAGCTCTGCTAGTGGGTCCCAGGCCTTAGGCTATGGTCACAGTCACTGCATACCTCCCAACTTTTTGAGATGAGAAAGAGGGACACTTGAGCCACGCCCCTGCCACACCCCTGACCCCGCCCCTTCCACAACCCTAGTCGCGCATATCATAAAGATTTCAGAAGAAAAATATGTTGTTTTATAATTCAAACCACACTGGTCCTTCCTATCCTGGTTCATTTTCCTTCCTATCCTGGTTTCATTTTAACATTCTAAAATTAGTAATAGATCAATTTAAAGGATGGGAATGAAGTTTAGAGTAAATCAAACATTTTTTAGTAGAGAAATATATATATTTACATAGAAAGAGGGACAAAGTCCTGAAAGAGGGACAAATGAGGAGGAAAGAGGGACAGAGGGACAGGGCTCCCAAAGAGGGACTGTCCCTCCGAAAAAGGGACAGTTGGGAGCTATGTCACTGCTGTTGTGCTCCCTGTAACAACGAGAATGCAATGCAACAGGTCAAGCAGCGCTGCATGTTAACTGTGCATTGTGTCGCATACAATGGAAAATGCTTCACTGTTAATGCACAAGCTTTGTGGTAACGCAATGCGTACAGTGCACTACAATAACGCACACCGGTATACCGCAACACCCGCAGCACTGTGAACTTCGTAAAGGAGCTACATTGCAGTGCAGCAAGCTCCATTACAAAACAGTGTTAGGCCTCTTGCACACTGCAAGCAATTCAGATTCAGATTCCGCTTTTTAATCTGTTTTTACTTCCAAATCAGATTCAGATTTGCAGTTTGCTCCTTGCACACTGCAAATCTGAATCTGAATCGGAGGTAAAATCTGATTAAAAAGCGGAATCTGAATCTGAATTGCTTGCAGTGTGCAAGAGGCCTCATGCAGCACCACAACACACTGCTGTGACGCAGCCGTAAATTGTAAAATGGCTACTCTTCCTTTGGGCAGAAAGGTAGCAGAAGAAAGCATGAGTGCTGACATGCTACTCTAGTTGCAATAACTGTAGCATCTTCAAGGCTTAGCTTCTGAAAATAAAGCTTCTCTTCTGTTGACACAAGGTCCATGGCCTTGAAATTTTGACAGAATGGATGGTGGAGAAAAATGGATTTGGTAAAGCCAGTAATGCTTTTCTATGGGCCGTCTCACAATCTATAATTGATGTGTCCGGAAATTATTTTTTAGGTGCCGGTTCACACCAATCCATTTTACTGATGTGTCCTTTTTGTCCACTGCTGTTCTACAGATGACAAGCTCAACAGGTGCAATTGCTGTAAGGCCATAAACCCACTAGGAGCGATTTCCTGAGCGCTTTGACGATTTGAAAACTCAAGTGGGATCACACTTGGGTGATGTAATTTTATAAAAATCCCCCATAGCATTGCATTAGCAAGAGCTTTTTCAAATCACTAGCACTTAAAGAGAATCTGAAGCCAGATTAAAAATGGCTTTTTAGCTTATATTCAGCAGGGGCATGTTTGCTCCTGCTAAAACGCTGCTATCCTGCGGCATAACGAGGGGTCTTTACTCCCCAAATCCCCTCCGTGGTGCCCGGGAGCGCTTCCGTGTGAGGCAGGGCTATGAGCTGCAGCCCTGCCTCACACGCGTCTGTCAGCCGCGGATCTCCGCCTCTCCCCCGCCCTTCTCAGTCTGCCTTCGCTGAGAGGGGCGGGGGAGAGGCGGAAATACCCGCTGACAGACGTGTGTGAGGCAGGGCTGCAGCTCCTAGCCCTGCCCCACACGGAAAAGCACAGGGGCAGCAAAATCCACGACCAAGGAAGTCGTGGATTTTGTAGGGGGGGATTTGGGGGTAAAGACCCCTCGTTATGCCGCGGGATAGCGGCGTTTTAGTAGGGGCAAACATGCCCCTGCTGAATATAAGCTAAAAAGCCATTTTTAATTAAATAGCCTTTTGGCCTTAATCCGGTTTTCTATGTGTTTTTGTGTGCATTTTTTTTTCAGTGGGTCACAGTCATTTGAATTTTACTACTTGGATTGCTGCACAAAAATGCATACTGTAGCGTATTTTAAAAAGGCTCCATATGTAAATGCATGTCACAAAAATATGAAATAAAAATGGTCAGAGGGACAAACCTGGATAACATCAGTGAAAAGTGAATTATTAATGACTGGCTAAATAATACAACCAGTTCAGCTTAATTGGAAAAGACCAGTCATACGTCAGCCCCCCCCCCCCCAACATAATTGGAATTTAAGTGGTTAAAAGTTGTAACCCAGTACACGACCTTATTATCTAATGAGAGCATTGACTTGTTAAAGCTTCATTCTACAGCTAATGAGGTTTCCTGCACCTTCTCCAATCCTCCGCTTTTCTAATACGATAATTGTTGCACCGCTTGCCTATATGGCACCTTCTGCTTGCTTTAATCCCATAAAACTCCGTATTCACAGTTGGCTGCATTAATAAATGACATAAACACACCTACGCACACATACTGACACACTCTACACACACTTCTCATCGGGCCAGCAAGGTTATTGACCACACAAGAGTGGCTATGGCACGGGCTGAAGTGGATGCTGAGGAAGAGAGATGCTGGATGAAGCTGTGTGAGTAGAATCACTTCTAAGACGTTATGCAGCTCAGATTTGTTGTCCATTCATTCAGCCACTGTGTTATTAGAGCTACTGTGAAATTACAAAGGGGGCTGGATACAGGTGGCTGAAACCAGCTGCTTATCAATATCTCCGAGCACGGCTTTAGCAAGCGGAAGGCACGTCAAATCACAACCTGCTGTGTAATGACAATCTGCACGTATTGTGGTTTAAAGAATGACATTTGTAGCCATGATGCGGAGACTTATAGCAGACGGTGTTCACTTCTTAAAGAAAGTCTGAAGCGACAGCCTCCTGCTCTCCTCACGGTCCCCACTTTCTACCACTGGATTGGTCGGAGATTGCACTCCGCCCCGGCCCGAGACTTTGGAAATCTTCAGGAGCCTGACTTCTCCCAAAGACTGGCTGTTCCATACTGCGCATGCGTGAGCACGCTGTCTTGTGCACTCATGCATGCGCAGTATGGAGCCTGCAGTCTTTGGGAGCACTCTGGTTCCCAAAGACTTCCGAAGCCTCCAGCGGTGGGGGATTTGAACCGGGGATCCAGCGCTGGAATGCAGGAGAACGGGAAAGCTCTATAGAACACTTCCTCCTCCTTAGGTACCGTATTTTTCGGGCCATAAGATGCACCCAGGTTTAGAGACAAAAAAACAGAGTAAAAAAATATAGTAAACCTGGTGCATCCATGGTGCAGGGGCGTCTTGCAAGTCTTCGCCCCTCAAGTTGTGATCAACTAATTGGACATGAAATCTGTACTTTTAAAATGCAAAATTAACATTTGTTGTGAGTGGATTGTTTGTTTATTGATTAAATTGCAGCATTAAAATCAACATTGGGTTCTCTTCTAGATCTTTATCAGCCACCCCCCAGATATACTGATGGATAATTAGAGTGACAACACAGCACAAACCAGCCTCTAAACACTTCTGAAGTGACCAACAGAAAGGATCATGCAACATAGGCAAGAAATATTGTACAGGTAGTCCCCGACTTACTAACGCCCGACTTACGAACGACCCACCGATACGAACGGCATGGATTCGGTGTTTCTATGGGATCAAGTCAAACATTTTTTTTTCAAATTGTAATTTTGAGAAAATAGATTTTTTAAAAATTCAAAGAAAAATGGCTTTTAAACTTGTATAGGCAGGTACAGGTGGCAGATGTGACACAGAGGGGGACACTGGAGGCACAGGGGGTTCAGAGAAGGTACAGAAGACAGAGATGGCACAATGTTCTGTCTTAAGAACAGATTAAGGTTAAGAACGAACCTACAGTCCCTATCTCGTTTGTTAAACGGGGACTACCTGTATGTCATAAAATTCTGTTCAACAGCTAATATCCATTTGATCTTTGTGAAACAAATGGAGATAAGAACTGCACACCAAGTTCATCACCTAAAGTGTGAGAGGATAGAAGAGTATATCTTTATTATCATTATTTAGGATTTATAGAGCACCAACATCTTCTGCAGTACAGAGTATATACTCTTGTCACTAACTGTCCCTCAAAGGGGCTCACAATCTAATCCTTACCATAGTCATAGTCTAATGTCCTACCATATTATTATTATGTATTTATATAGAACTGACATCTTCTGCAGCACTTTACAGATCACATAGTCATGTCACTGCCTGGCCTCAGAGGAGCTCACAATCTAATCCTTACCATAGTCCTATGTCTAGGTATGTATTGTGTAGTGCAAGTATTGTAGTCTAGTTCTAATTTAGGGGGAAGCCAGTTAACTTCTCTATACAAAACTTTGTGCAGCTAGTACCCTGGCTGGGATTTGAGCCAGAGACCCAATGTTGCAAGGCGAGAGTGCTATCCACTATGCCACCGTGCTGCCCATATCTTGCATTGCTGACTTATTTTCACTACATTGATACATTTTCAACCCACACATAAGATGCCTTCCATTTGTCTTAGCTTTCTGCTTGCCACGTTGTCAAGACGTACATCATTTTGCCCTGCTTTGTCTTCCCATTAATGTATAACTGAAGAATTAGATACTCTGTATTAGGCCATTATCTACCTAATGAATAAGCAGCAGGGGTGAGGAGAGGAAGATGATGGATGTACATCCAGAGCTTACTATCAATCTCAAACCTATAAGACTGCTAGGAATTTGCAGATTGCATAATTATTATTTTACCCATTAACTGAATATCACAATTGCAAACAGGAGAGCTGAATTTATTTTTACACATAGAAAGGCCTACCTCCAGTAATAGGACTGTGGAAATAACCGTCTTATTCAGTACATTATTCATAACTGTCTTTTTTTTCATAAGCCTTAAATGTGGAACACTGAAAGCTGTCCATAACATATATTTATACATATACAAATTAAGTTTGGAGCATAAATAAATGGGCACTGATATTACTGTGGTCCTTTCTGATTTGAGAATAGTTGAACAACAAAACATTCTTAGCCCTTGTTCAAACTACGAGCCCTTTTCCACTATCAGCATTTGCGATGATGAATAGCAAAAATGCAAATAGCTAGCGATTAAATCACATAGGCATCGCGGTAGGTATTTTCCACTAGTTTTACAAAAGCACAATTGCACCATGGAGCGGTTTTTTACCGACATTTTGCTATGCAATGTATTGCATAGCAAAATTGCAATCGCGGGAAAAAAATTAGGGACTTGCGCAATCACTAGTGTTTAGCGCTAGAGATTGCTAGTGGAAAAGGGCCCCCCTACAAGAGGTGTTTTTTTTTTTTTTTTTTTTTTTTTTTTTTTTTTTTAAAGCCAATGGGTACCAGTTTAAAAATAAAAAAGTCAGATACTCACCTAAGGAGAGGTAAGGCTCGGTCCTAATGAGCCTTCCCTCTCCTCTCCCAGTGCCCTCGGTGGTGCACTGGCTCCCCCGTTCGCGTCCGCCACCGCAGGGACTTCGGAGGTCTTCGGGAGCACTCGGGCTTCCGAAGATGGGCCGCTCCATACTACGCACGCGCGAGTGCGTCATAGAGGGCGCTCGCGCATGCGTACTATAGAGCGGTTCGTCCTCAGGAGCCCGAGTGCTCCCGAAAGCTCCCTTTGGTGGCGGAAGTGGCAGTATTTGACCGAACTGGTCGAATACTGCTACTCGGGATACTGCGCGGCACCGAGAGAGGAGAGGGAAGGCTCATTAGGACCGAGCCCTCCCTCTCCTTAGGTGGGTATCTGACTTTTTTATTTTTAAACTGGTACACATTCACTTTAAGAGCGTTGTGATTTTAAAAGCTCTTACTAACGGTATCCTATGTGTGTGTTCACACGGCAGCAATGTGATTTTGTAATAATCCCCCTTAGCCTTGCATTAGCAAGAGCTTTTCAAAATCACTAGTGCTTAACAAGCTCATGTAGTGAGAACAAGTACTTTTTTCCAGTAGGTCCAAAAGTGCACAGGCTTGTCTCAGATCAGTGCATAGTTGAGGTTGGTGATATGTCACAGAGGAATAAGTTATGTGATCATAAACGCCAGAGTTTTGATTTAAACATCTCCAGGGTGGGAGCTGTCTTGATTGGGTGTGGCAAGACGTTCCAAAGGGTAGAAGCAACATCGCAATTAAGTTGCTGTCTGCTTCCTCTGTCAATGATACTGCATGGAGAGTGTGAGTTACCACCTGGTCAGAGAGGGAGATAAACACCCGAATCTTTGCTTTAAATACCAAATGCTTTATTTTTTGTGAATTGCAATTTTACATTTGAGGTTTTGGCTGATCAAGTCGGTAATTTTGCTTTTCAGTGTAGTAATAGGTTTAGTGACTTGGCATTTGGCAAGGTGATGGGTAAAATCCGCTGTTTTTTGCATTACTGAATGTGGTAATGGTTTGTGAATTGTGGCTTATTGGTTTCTTTCTTGATATTGCTGTTTAGAATTCAATCTTAAGAGGAAGCTCTTAAACCGAACATAAAAATAGGAGACTCAGTTCTAGGTTATATTTATTTTTAGTAAAACATATACAATCAACCATATTAATATCATTTGGTAGTCTTCTTCCCTATGCTAATCCTTATAGGAGAGGGCCTTTAGAACATACTGCCACTAACATTCACTGTGCTAGGTCTTAACCTCCCTAGCGGTATGGACAGAAATGTCCGTTCAAAAAAACATGCTGTGAACAGTATAAACATGCATACACATCAATACTCTCCTGCACTGTATACTAGACCCTTGCTTGACACATTTTGGCAAGTTACAGGGAAAAAAAAGTTTTAAAAATAAATTTTATCACTGTTTGCACAGAAATCCTGGGGAAATTGAACGCTGGGAAGGTTAAAGGACAACTAACGAAATGTATGTTGAGGCTGCCATATATATTTCCTTTTAAATAATACCAGTTGCCCTGCTGATCTTTTTGGCTGCAGCAGTATCTGAATAATACCAGAAACAAGCATGCAGCTAATCCAGTCAGATCTGACAATGTCAGAAACACCTGAGCTGCTGCATGCTTGTTCAGGGTCTATGTCTAAAAGTATTAGAGACAAAGGATCAGCAGGATAGCCAGGCAACTAGTATTGCTTATAAGGAAACAAATATGGCAGCCTCTTTATCCTTCTCACTACAGCTGTCCTTTAAGGCTACACCAAGACGTTGCGTTTTAGGGGACGTTATAGTCGCATAACGTGCCCCTAACGCAACGCATGGTGGTTCGGGAGAGGAGGGTAGAGTGAGCCACGTTAGTCGGCTCTATCCGCATAAGGTCTCCCAGGGTGGCGCTGATTGGCCGGCGGGACCACGTGATGCGGAGCGAGACACTCTGCATCACGTGGTCCCCCCGGCCAATCAGCAGCCGCCAGTGCAATGCATATTAAGTAGCCATGTGCGCGGCTACTGTAGCGGCATCTCCCCGCCTCCTCTCCGCCCCTCACTGAGCATGTGCAAACAGTAACGCAGCTAAAGCCGCTAGAACGCACAGCATGCTGCACTTTCACTACAACGTGCAGCGTTACATGTAACGCAACGTGGGCAGTGTGAACAGCCCACTTGTGTTACATTGCTGTGCGTTGGGGGAGCGTTACAGGCTGCACTAGCGTGCGCCTGTAACGTCCCTGTGTGGAAGCAGCCTAAAAGGAGGGAAGAATGGTCGGGGCAGGTCAACTATTAGGAAAGAAAGCCTTGACAATCAACACCAATAGAAAAGGTAGCTCAGTAACGTGATTATGGGTTCACCAATAGAAATAGAAGAGCAAAAATCTAAATTAAACAAGTTCTTCTCTGAAGAGGATTATTAATTTACTGAGACAGGTATCTACATGGTAGAGAATATCATTGTTTTCAGTGGTTGAATAATTGCTTTATTTACACGTTATATCTATTGCTTTTGTGTTTGAAATTACATAGTGCATGCTATTAGTATTATATTTGCCTATTGAATCTGTATACCTTTGTGCAGAAGGGATGGCTAATTTGTTTGTGAATTATTGTTTGAATGAGATCTCATTTACGACAGCTATGTAGCAGCCTCTACATATAAAATTAGCTGCATGCTTCTCCAATTAGCACATATAAATTCCTCAAGCATTCCACACAATTGTACGTACAAACAAAGTCTTTAAAATAATAATGCAGGTTGAAAAAATTATTTACAATAAGATAATATCGGATGTATAAAAATATTTTTTAAAAGGCTATAATTTACAGAACTTAAATATTTTTATTTTTTTCGAAAAACAAGGCATGCAACTTCTGCTATTTTTTTTTTGTCTTAATTAACATGGCATGTCTTAAATAAATATTTCTAAAACAAAAAATATAACTTCTATTTGATAACGTTTGAGTTATAAAAATAAATACATTTCACTGTGTAAAATTTAAAGAGTAACTGTTAGGGCCCGTTTCCACTAGCGCGAATTCGCATGCAGACAACGCATGCGGATTCGCATAGGCAATACAAGTGGATGGGACTGTTTCCACTTGTCAGTTTTCATTTGCGTTTTTATGTGCAGGATTTTTCTGCACGGTAGACCCTGCAGAATTCGCCTGCGTGTGGAATGCAGGCGAATCGCAGGCAATGTATTTAATAGGGAAATCGCATGCGTTTTTTGCATGCATTTTTCCTGCGATTTCGCATTGAAAGTAATGTAAATTGACACAGGCAGTGACATGGTTAAAATCGCATATACCCTGCCTATGCGAAATCGCGGCAAAAAACGCATGCGGAATCGCATCCGCATGCGATTTTGTCAGCGGTGATATGCGGCGATTCCGCACCGCACTAGTGGAAACGGGCCCTTAGGCATAAAATACACAATCCAATCTCTATTGCAAGCTGATATATTAGTGGAAAGGCTGCTAACCAGGTAATTCAAAAGATTAAAAAAAAATTTCCCCTCGCAGATTTTCTCTCCCCGTGCCCCCAGGCTCTAAGAGAGTACACACGGCCGCAGAATAGAAGTGACAGGCATGCTGAATCAGCCTGATTGGCTGAAGCCTCTGTCACTCACTTCTCTCCTCTATGATTGGCCGCCTTGGTCTCCCCTTCTCTCTGGTGGTCCAGCCGCTGTTAGAGCGCAGGGAGGGGGGCCAGAGGCTATCTCCTTGTCACTGTCCTCTGCCCCCCTCCCCAGTGGCATGTGCGCGACACCCCTCCCCCCTCTTCCGCCGCTGCATTCTCTCTTCCCCGCACTGATCAATGGGGGAAGGATAAAGGCGGCGCACACAGACTCAAAGAATAATGGTTCCACGCGCTGAAGTGTCCTTCTATACTCTCTGCACTTCTGCCGGCGTAGTTACGTGACCGTCACGTGGAATGCATCGTGGGAGGCACCAGGGACGGACGAAGAAGACATCAGACAGGTAAGCTTGACCCACGCACAGGTTTACTGGGTGATATCCGGATAGCAACTATCCGGGTGTCTCCCGGATCCGGATTTGAGCAGCCCTATTCATTACCTGCCCCCCTCTCACAGTCTTCAGACACTCCCACTGAGGTCTATACTAGGAAGTGCCCCGTCTTATGTCATTGGATGGAGGAGGAAATAAAGGGAAAAGGATGAATATATTGTAGATAAAAAGACCCCCCCCCAGCATGCAACTGTTTGGCAATGCCAGTGCTCCTAAGGTATGTGATAATTCCAAACCATAACAGCAGAAAAAGTTTTGAAAGTTCTGAATGCAAGATTAGCATCTTTATCACTTAACTTGCAGACCCAAGCCCATTTAGAAATGGGCTCTAGGGTCTGTGTTTTTAGTCGCCGCCCACTGCATGTACTGCGCACGCACCCGCTGCACACCTGGCCGCGCACGCACCCGCCTCACCCCCGGCCACCCGCTCACACTCCCGCCTGGCTCCGTGTCCTTGTCCTCCTGTCTGTGCGAGGCTGGGTCTGTGCTGCGCACATACGCAGTAGCAAGAAGCACGGACCCAGCTACACAGAGAGAACTGTCCCTGCTGTACGCAGGGACAGTTGCCTATTATTATATAGGATACACTCAGACCAGTTGCTGTTGAAATTGTTTTTTATGGTGACAATCCCGCTTTAAGTATAGGAAAGTGGAAAATCACTCTGAAAAGCGCTAGATCAGAGTGATTTTCCAAGCGGTTTTGTTACAAAAGCTGTTCAGCTACAGCTCTACTTCAACAAAAAATAAACGCTACACCAAACCGCTCCAAAAATCGCTAGGCACGATTAGAAAATCGCTCTGCACATGCCTAGAATCGACTAGAAAAGTCACTTCAAAAAGCGCGGAGCGTTTGCGATTACACTAGCGCTTTGTGTGCACTGGTCCTTAGAGGGGGCACCACAAAACCTTGTCACAGAAAGCATTCTTTATATTATTCTTCTAGATAGCTGATAGCTACATGAAGGAAGGTACATGGGGGTAATTAGTTAACACCTAAAGAGATGCCCTTGATTAGTGTAATGATGTTTAGAAAAACAGTTGTGTGGTTCCATTAAAGTAGTAATTTAGCCAGTAATTATTTTAGATTTGTTCTTTATTGATTGTGTAGATTTCTAGATTCTCAAGATGATATTAAGCAAACAGGCAATCTAGCCTAAACATGCATGTTGTGAATTCGCTAAAGCATCTGTATACCCTCATAATTATAGAAAGCATTTATATTGTAGTTTTGGTTTGTTTGGGCCTCTGGTGTGTACATATTCAGGTGATAATTGCTGTATCCATCATGTCATAACTCGTTTATGCAATAATAAGATTTTCATTTCCCTATATAGCTAGTAACTGGTCCCTGGCAACTGTTACTGCACATCTACTTTGTGTAGGTTAGGATTTCCACGTTCACAAGGCAGTTCTGCATTCTGGAGGGTTTTTTGATACGCATGCAGCTTTATTTATAGTTGATTTGGAGAGAAAAGAACAATACTCAGAATATGCATTCAAATCTTTCAGGACAGAATCAGATTAATAAAGAGAATTTAAAAAAAGTGTGGAACAACATGTCCTTACATTACTACAGATTTCAGGATATTGCTGGAGGCTTGTGATTGGATAGTGCTTTGACTTAAAGAGGAACCCTGGTGAAAATAATGTAATGAAAAAGTGCTTCATTTTTACAATAATTATGTATAAATGATTTAGTCAGTGTTTGCCCATTGTAACATTTTTACTGCTGGCAGGTTATGTAGCTGCTGCTTGCTTTTTTGGCAGTGAGAAACCACTGTAAACAGCTATTTCCCACAATGCAGCAAGGTTCACAGACCGGAAACTGCTAGGACCATGGTCCACAGAGTTTCCTGTGGGAGGGGTTTCACCACAATATCAGTCATACAGAGCCCTCTGATGAGGTTTGTGAAAAGAAATAGATTTCTCATGTAAAAGGGGGTATCAGCTACTGATTGGGATGAAGTTCAATTCTTGGTCACGGTTTCTCTTTAAGGTGAATACACACATCCAATTGTTGATCAAATCATCGGCCAATTTTAGCATGTGCAGATTGTGTAGGTACGCTCTCATACTACATGGAGGTGGTTAACTTGGCCAATCAAAATTGGATGCATTTTCCAATGGCTGGTTTAAAGCAAACCTGAACTGCAAATTTAAAGTCAAAATAAATATATAGAAGACTTACCTCCCACGTTGTCTACTCCTGAATCCCTTTCTCCTCTACGGAGTCTGTTTGTCCACTGTGATCAATGAAATTCTTCCTGGACAGCTAAACTATAATATCGCCTACTTGAGCAATATGGAAACATGGACATCACCTTGCTCATCAGTTGTCCTTTCAGTTATAACTGACAGCAACTGATACATAACTGACAGCAACTGAAATATTTCAATTCTGACAAAATCTTGTCAGATCTGGAAAGAGTGGTGAGCTTCTAAGAGGAACTAATGGCGAGGTAAGTATGGAACATTCATTTGCAGGTAGATTGTGTGTTTATTTTAACTAAATTTACTTGGTTCAGATTCATTTTACTGCTACCTTTCCTAAGAATCACAATTGACATTGTAAACCTGCTGCAACGAGAATTTCAATTTTCTCTTTTCCACAGCGCATTTTAACGCAATCATCGCTTGCTTCTTATGTTTGGGTTGAGCCTCCACATGGATATTACATTTTGCATGCATTTTACCTTTTGCAAATTTTCACACGCGTCCATTGTAATTGACAACCATTACTGATGCAGAAAATCACATTGTGGTGTGTTTTTTTTTCTAGTGCAAAAAGTTAAGGATTGGCATGATGTGGAAATGCAGCCTTACACTTTGTGATTTCTCTGTTTGCAAATTACCGATGGAAATAAATGCTGAAAAAAACCCTGCTGCATTAAAGGAGATTGTGTTCGATCAAACATCAAATAGCATCAGTTGATCATGGTGCCCTTACAATAGGCAAGTTGTGTGCGATCTAAAATGCAGCCAGTGGAAAAGGGGCCAGATGTTACGTACACACTTGCAATAATGATAGTTTACAAGGAACGATAATTACCAGACAAAATATTGGAACGATTGGAATGCAACGATGGGATACAACAATCATCATACACATATTAACGATCGTTCTCACGTAAAAGGAGAAAAAGAAAATGTTGCATATATATTTATATAAAATAAAAAAAAACGCAAAAATGGGGTTACAGCAGACAAAAATATGATAGTTAACTTGAGAACTGAATTTGAAATTTATAATGTAACAATCATTACGGGCCGCGCTACACAGGATATACGAAAGCTGGGCAAGAACCAACGCAGGCGCACTGGCCCTTGTAACGATCGTTCTCGGCAGATAACTCTACACACTATAGTTTTGTAATGATTGTCGTTCAATATGATCCGTCCTGTTGGATTTTTTCATCATGCCGATATCGTTAGTTCGTCGTTGTGCTTAATGATCGTTTGGTAAACGTTACCAGATTGTCGGCAGACCAATCGTTAAGCTGCTGCTAGTAACAACCGTAGTCGCAGGTGTGTACGTAGCATAAGGCACCCCAATTGGCTTGGAACAGTCCCACACTGGTACCTACATCTAAAACCACAAATACTGCATAAAGTTGAAAAAAGGTTAAGGCTGGTTTCACACCAGGACGTTGCGTTTTAGGGGACGTTATAGGTCGCATAACGTGCCCCTAACGCAACGCCTGGTGGTGTTGGAGCAGGACACTACTAAGAGCCGCGTAACAAGCAGCTCTTGGTGCACCTGCTCTGTCGGAGGCACTGCGGAGACCACGTGAGTGGAGCTCTCCGCATCACGTGGTCCCGCCAGCCAATCAGCGGCCGCTCCAAGAAGAAAACACTGCAAGTGCAGTGAATATTAAGTAGCCATGTGCCTGGCTACGTAGCGGCCTCTCTCCGCCCCCAAAATAAAAAAAAACACCCATACTGAGAATGTGCAAACAGTCTAACGCGGCTTCGCCGCGTGTAAAGTACTGCATGCAGTACGTTATCAGGACGTGCTGCGTTACAATGTAACGCAACGTGGGCACTGTGAACAGCCCATTGATTTTTCATTGCTGTGCAGTGGGGTGCGTTACAGGCTGCTCTAACGTGCGCCTGTAACGTCCCACTGTGAAACCAAGGATATTAAAGGATACCTGAAGTGAAAGGGATATGGAGGAAGCCATATTGTATTTCCTTTTAAACAATACCAGTTGCATGGCAGCCCTGCTGATCTTTTTGGCTGCAGTAGTGTCTGAATCACAAAGCATGCAGCTAATCTTGTCACATTTGACAAAAATGTCAGAAATACTTGATCTGATTCATGCTCTGTTCAGGGTTTATGGCCAATTTGGTATTAGATGCAGAGGATCAGCAGGACAGCCATGCAACTGGTTTTAGTAAAAGTGGGCCTGAACGTCCTCTCTGCACTATAAGATAAGCAACAGCATAATAACCTTTAAAGAAAAACATTTCTTTGTTACAGCTGATATAAATCCTGCAGTAAATCTACAGTGTCTCTACTTCCTGCTTTCATGGAAGCAGACATAGGGTTAATAGCCGGTTTACAAAATAGCTTCTCTGCCAAGGCAGCCAGCTGACTGTGATTACTCATAGATGAAGGGGAATTAGACAGGCTAAACTCTCAAAATACATACAGGGTGCATTTATGTTTTCCTTCTGTCCTGTTCAGGTCCACTTTAAAAGGAAATAAATACGTCAGCCTCCATATCCCTCTCACTTCGGGTGTCCTTTAAATGATGAATATATCCATGAAAAATGTCTTTACATTCCCTCCAGAGAAACATTTTGCAGATCCAGCATAAGCAGAGCCGGTTTGCCTGCTGTTTCAGAGTGAAATATAGGAAAACAGTGCAGCCTCATTAGACTTTGTTGCATTGAGCTGTGACTGTGTATTATTTATAGCTGTACAGTACATGAAGTGCTCCTGCAGAGGGCAGGCAAAGTACAGAGTATATAATCTACTAAGTATCCAGACACTGAATCTGCTGTTTGCACTGCAGAAAAGTTAGCCTGAAAGGTCCTCCTGCCATTAATAACAGGAAGAGAGCTGCTGAGAACTATCAGCACAGCAGCCAGCAATTTGGGCACATCTGTGATGTGTAAGAATAGCAATGTCCTACAATTTGTCATTTGTGAATTCTGAGTCACGATGCGCTCAGCATGCACAACACTAATGTAACTGGGAAGCACATCCTACACTGGAGAGGAGTTACGGCCAGGGATGCTCATCCAGATTCCAGATACCCAATCGTTTTTCTGGTACCCAAACTCTGATACAGATTCCAGGTAGCTGGATAAACCCGGAAGGCACCATCAGAGCAAATCCGGATACGTATTAGGTATCCGTAAATACTTAGTTCAAGTACCCGATCCAGATAGCGTAACCACGGAGATGACATCCATAACGTCACTGAACCAATCAAAGGGGTCACAGCCAAAGCCCTAGCAACCAATTACAGAGGGGAACCTTGGCCAGCCCCTCCTGTATATAAGGCGGGCTCCATGATGAAAATCTCGTCCTTGCTTGTGACTGCTCACTGAGAGACATCTCCAGTGCTACTTGAAAGGAGAATGAAAGCAGATCTGGCACCGGCTGCAGTAAACCAATTTCCTTTAATCCAGTGGGTACAACATACAAACAAGCAGTGAAGGGGTCAGCCTAACAGCAGTTTCGCAGGTCTCCCTGCTTCTTCAGAGGCCTCAGAAGAAGCAGGGAAACCTGCGAAACGGCTGTTAGGCTGACCCTTTCACTGCTCGTTTGTATGCTGTACCCACTGGATTAAAGGAAATTGGTTTACTGCAGCCGGTGCCAGATCTGCTTTCATTCTCCTTTCAAGTATTACGGTGTTACATGGGTGTGAGCACGGTGCAAACAGTGACCAGAATCCAGTGCTGTTTCCAGTCCCTACTTTGAGTGCCGGTCACAGCTTTTTCTCTTTGACAAAAATCTCCAGTGCTGTTGGCTAAGATACAGAGGAAATGGTCCGCACTTATCAGATTAAAGCAACCTTTATTGAGGACATATCCCAATTAAAACTCGACAGGCATCATGGCTGACCTGTTTCGGACTCAACTGTCCTTAATCATAGCACACATACAAATGGCAATTCAAACACATATATAGCAGTGTGGGCGTGTGGTGCCCGCCCTAGGATCATCCCCATATGGGGAGTGGTCACTCCACAAGGAAGTATGGCTGGAGGGTACCACAACCGCCCACACATACATGCAGATTGGTGTATCACACCCATTAAAATGCATCCAAACATAGAAATGCATATAAAAACAATTATATGTACAATTTAAAAACCAGGAGCAGGTAACCCGAAAGCTCCCAAAAATGCAAAACAACAAAAACACATATTGGGAGGTAACTGCCTAAGCAACCGAAGAGGAAAGACGACAGAGGGGGGGTAAAGTCAATGACCCGATTGTCTTGGGTCTGGAGGTCAGGGAAAGGTATTTCAACTAAGTGATAGTAGCCAAATCCCATCTGGCATTTAGTCCATATGGGACCCTGGTGTTAAGCTTAAAGATCCACTCTGCCTCCTTTCTTAGAAGCCTTTTATACAAATCCCCTCCTCTTTTGGATGGCGTGACCTTCTCTATCCCGCAAAAGGAGAAACTAGTCATGCTCCCTCCATGAACCTCTCGGAAGTGCCTGGCGACATTGGTGATGTGAGTTGTGTGCCAATGTGCTCCCAAATAATGCTCTGCCACCCTCTGCCTCAAGGGCCTAGTGGTACACCCCACGTACTGCAGCGAACATGCTCCACAAGAGATAAGGTACACCACATATCTTGTGCCGCAATTAATAAACTGTGTAATAGGGAAACTTCTGCCACTGGTAGCAGAGACGGCAGTTTTGGATTTAGCATGAACATGGCAGTATTTACAAGTCGCCAACCCACATCTGTGAGAACCAACTGTGGTTAACCACGTTTTACCTGTGACCCCTGTATTAAACATACTGGGAGACAAAGTGTGACCCAAGGTTGGTGCACGTCTACTTGCATATCTGACTCCATTGCTAAGTATGCTGGAAAGATCCATATCAGTTTGAAGCATTGGAAGATATTTGGCAATAATTGCATTCACCTGTTTATATTCACTTGAGTACATGGTGACAAAGGTTGGTTTCCAGGGTTCAGGATACTGTGGTACCCGAGGATTGACCAATTCGGTTCTGGACTTCTTGGCCACTCTATCCCTCCCCCTCTTAATACACCACTCTGGGTATCCCCTTGCTCTTAAACGGAAAGCAGCTGTGTTTAGCTCCTGTTCCATGTGGTTAACGTCGGAGCAATTGCGTTTCACTCTCGTGAACTCACCCACAGGAATACCACGATGCTAGAACCACGGAGGTGGCGGTCTTAGGGATATTCAGAAGATCTCTCACCATATCCCTGTAGTTGGGTCTCGGCTGGAGAGAGACATCTCCACTGACTACTCGGTCGCTCTCCGTCCGGAGGAAGCAGTCTCTAGGACGTGCGCCCAGGTTTGACGTCACTTCCCCTCCTCGCTGGCTACACCAAGATCCAAGGGAGTGACGTCGATGTTCCTATGCTGTTCCGGAATTCCGCTGAGTCACAGGCTCCCGCTGTAGCTGCGACCATGTACGCAGGGTCAGCTATTTGGATTTGGAATTAAGAGGTGATACTGAGCGGGGCAGCATCCTGACTATCACCTACAGGAAACCATCCAGTGGTAACACAGTCTTAAGGGCAGACAGCTGCCACCCTATACATACAATTCGTGGTATTCCTGTGGGTGAGTTCACGAGGGTGAAACGCAATTGCTCCGACGTTAACCACATGGAACAGGAGCTAAACACAGCTGCTTTCCGTTTAAGAGCAAGGGGATACCCAGAGTGGTGTATTAAGAGGGGGAGGGATAGAGTGGCCAAGAAGTCCAGAACCGAATTGGTCAATCCTCGGGTACCACAGTATCCTGAACCCTGGAAACCAACCTTTGTCACCATGTACTCAAGTGAATATAAACAGGTGAATGCAATTATTGCCAAATATCTTCCAATGCTTCAAACTGATATGGATCTTTCCAGCATACTTAGCAATGGAGTCAGATATGCAAGTAGACGTGCACCAACCTTGGGTCACACTTTGTCTCCCAGTATGTTTAATACAGGGGTCACAGGTAAAACGTGGTTAACCACAGTTGGTTCTCACAGATGTGGGTTGGCGACTTGTAAATACTGCCATGTTCATGCTAAATCCAAAACTGCCGTCTCTGCTACCAGTGGCAGAAGTTTCCCTATTACACAGTTTATTAATTGCGGCACAAGATATGTGGTGTACCTTATCTCTTGTGGAGCATGTTCGCTGCAGTACGTGGGGTGTACCACTAGGCCCTTGAGGCAGAGGGTGGCAGAGCATTATTTGGGAGCACATTGGCACACAACTCACATCACCAATGTCGCCAGGCACTTCCGAGAGGTTCATGGAGGGAGCATGACTAGTTTCTCCTTTTGCGGGATAGAGAAGGTCACGCCATCCAAAAGAGGAGGGGATTTGTATAAAAGGCTTCTAAGAAAGGAGGCAGAGTGGATCTTTAAGCTTAACACCAGGGTCCCATATGGACTAAATGCCAGATGGGATTTGGCTACTATCACTTAGTTGAAATACCTTTCCCTGACCTCCAGACCCAAGACAATCGGGTCATTGACTTTACCCCCCCTCTGTCGTCTTTCCTCTTCGGTTGCTTAGGCAGTTACCTCCCAATATGTGTTTTTGTTGTTTTGCATTTTTGGGAGCTTTCGGGTTACCTGCTCCTGGTTTTTAAATTGTACATATAATTGTTTTTATATGCATTTCTATGTTTGGATGCATTTTAATGGGTGTGATACACCAATCTGCATGTATGTGTGGGCGGTTGTGGTACCCTCCAGCCATACTTCCTTGTGGAGTGACCACTCCCCATATGGGGATGATCCTAGGGCGGGCACCACACGCCCACACTGCTATATATGTGTTTGAATTGCCATTTGTATGTGTGCTATGATTAAGGACAGTTGAGTCCGAAACATGTCAGCCATGATGCCTGTCGAGTTTTAATTGGGATATGTCCTCAATAAAGGTTGCTTTAATCTGATAAGTGCGGACCATTTCCTCTGTATTGTATCCTTGGTCTTGCTAACCTGGGTCGAGCACTGCAGTAGAAGTGGTGGAGTGGAGCTGTGTTCACCTGCTGTTGGCTAAGCAAGTGCTGTATCACTGTGTTAAACCTAGCGTTTTTGCTCCTAAACACCTGTACCACACCAGTATTTTATTTTTTATTTTTTATTTTTTTTAGTTAACTAGCTTGTATTTTAGTCAGTGTGACAGTCAGACTCAGTGCTGCAGCTGCTAGGCTAGGTTAGGGCCTGTTGTGTGCACAGGCTAGGCCTGCTGCCAGCCTTAGCTACAGTATAGCTTGTAGGTTATTAGGGATTCGAGAACTGTACTACTAACTTTTTTTTTTTGTATTATACCTCCCCACATATACAATTGATGTTTTTCTTTAAAAAAAAAAAAAAAAACATGATGCTTCATGCATCATTTACTATAAAAGACGTTTTGGAAGCAATTTAAAGGCTAGTTCCGGATTTCAGTCCGGATTTCCCGGATAATGGGTTCGGATATCTGGATAGACTCAGGTTTCCGAACAGTTTGAATCCAGATATCTGGATTTATCCAGATCTTTTGCTATCCGGAACAACCCGGATATCAAAAAGAGGTATCCGAGCACCACTGGTTATGGCCCCTATAAAAAGGGATTTTTTTCTGTACACCTACAAGATGCTATAGTTAGAGCAGTCAGCCCCACAGCGAACACAGATTAGATGCTGCCAGAAGCACTTGGCTTCCTGACATTCTGCACTAGTTTGCTCCAATTACTGACTGATGAAGCAGGATTGAACCTGCGAAACGCATTGCATTGTGGAGTATATAAATTAAGCTACTGGTTACATCACATCAAGGTAACATTAACTTTGTTGTAACTTGCTTATATTGCTGCACACTATTGCTGTCTATCTAGATTATCTCTGCCTTTGATTCTGAACTGCACAGCCTACAAGCCACCCCACCAAATAAACACAAACTGTACTGATAACGACTAAACACTGCTCCATTGCCCTAGGTAAGCCCACCACCAAGTATATCCTCCAACCTCTGCTACACCATTTTCCCTACCTATTTTCACCACCACTCCCATTGCAACAGTATGTATCCCCAACACATCATTATGCGGACCCCCCTCATACCACCTCTTTCCCTTGATCACCCGCCCTATTGGTGCCTCATGTTCTGGCTCCATCTGCTCCTCCCCCTGGTCCCTTGTCCACTGCTCACCACACATCCTAACCCCAGGCCCACTCCAGTCTCCCAGCCCCCCCATTCCCCTCCTCATACTTCCTCCCTCACCCACCACAACCAAATTCACCCACCAAGCCCCTCTCCCCGCCGCACCTCCCATCCTCCCCATACCCACAAACATTCTCGCCCCAATCTCATTCCCATCCGCCCCATACTCAGACAATCTCTTCCGCTATCTGGCGCTCTCTGGAATGCCAGATCTATCCGCAACAAGCTTACAACTATCCATGACCTCTTTATCTCAAAAACCCTCACCTTTCTTGCCCTTACCGAGACCTGGCTCACCCCCTCTGACCTGCCTGCAGCTGCAGCCCTATCGTACGGGGGTCTACACCTCAGCCATACCCCAAGACCAGATAACAGGCCTGGGGGAGGGGTGGGCCTACTCCTCTCCCCATCCTGCACCTTCCGTGTCCTTACCCCTCCCCCGTCTCTTTATTTTACCTCCTTTGAGGCCCATGTTATCCGCCTCTATCATCCCCTCCCAGCCATTATTGCAGTCCTATACCGCCCCCCCTCCAGTACAATATCGCACTTCCTAGAAAACCTTGCCTCCTGGCTCCCACACATCCTGTCCTCCGACCTCCCAACAATCATCCTCGGAGACTTTAACATTCCAATTGATGAGCCTACCACCTCTGCTGCCACTCAGCTTCTCTCACTCACCAACTCCCTTGGCCTCACTCAGCATACTAATGCCACAACCCACAGTGCTGGTAATACTTTGGACCTAATTTTCTCCAAAGCCATCGCACTTACCAACCTGGACATTACACCATTCCCCATCTCCGACCACCACCTCATCACCTTCACCCTCACTCCATCCAGCACCCCGTCTCCCTCCCCAAACTGGACGTTGGCAGAGAGATCTACGCAACCTTGACCCCAATGTACTAGCCACACCCCTCAACTCTCTCTCCTCCTCCCTCCCCAGCCTAACCTGCTCCAACGAAGCAGCAGCTCAATACAACAGTAACCTCTCCGCAGCCTTAGACCATGCGGCTCCCCTGACCTTTCGTACCAACAGTCGCCCCAACCCCCAACCTTGGCACACTGCCCTCACAAAAAAACTACAAAATGAGACACGAGCTGCAGAACGCAAATGGAGGAAATCCCGCCACAACAATGATTTCCTGGGATACAAGACCAAGTTGCAGACGTACCATACTGCCCTCGCTGATAGTAAACAGATATACTTCACTCACTTGATCGCTACCCAAGCCTCCAACCCATGTCGTCTTTTTGCCACCTTCAATGCCCTACTTAACCCCACACCTCCCCCCCCAACCTCCACCCTCTCAGCCACTGACCTATCAAACTACTTTATCAACAAAATTACAACAATCCGGAGGGATATTTCTCTCCTCCACTCTATCGCCCCCGCCTCCCCACCACATCCGACTCCTGCCTCTTTCTCCTCCCTTACCTCCTTCAATCCGGTCACGGTGGAGGAAGTCAACCAGCTGCTGGCAACTTCACCTGCCACTTCCTGCCCCCTAGATCCGGTCCCATCTGATTCTCTGCGCCCACATTTTTCTGATCTGGCCCCTGTCCTCACCCATCTGTTCAACCTCTCCTTCTCCACCGGCATCTTCCCCTCCATATTCAAACAGGCCACTGTGCTTCCCCTGCTAAAGAAATCTTCACTTGACCCTGCTCTGCCATCCAACTACCGCCCAATCTCTCTCCTCCCTTTTGCCTCAAAAATTCTTGAACGCCTGGCCCAACAACGCCTGACCAACTTCCTTAACTCCAACTCCCTTCTCGATCCCCTGCAGTCTGGTTTTCGCACAGCCCATTCTACAGAAACAGCCCTCACCAAAGTGGTAAACGACCTTGCCCTTGCCAAAGCCGAAGGTAAATACTCCATCCTGCTCCTCCTGGACCTCTCCTCGGCATTTGACACTGTCGACCACTCCCTCCTCCTCCACTCCCTGCAGCTAATGGGCATTCAGGACCTAGCCTTAGCCTGGATCTCCTCCTACCTCTCCAACCGCTCCTTCACAACATTTTTCAATGGCTCCTCATCCGCTCCTACACCCCTCTCAGTTGGTGTTCCTCAAGGTTCCATCCTAGGACCACTCCTGTTCTCACTCTATACTGCCTCAATTGGTAAAATCATCTCCTCCATGGGTTTCAATTATCACCTGTATGCCGACGACACCCAGATATATCTCCACACCCCAGATATCTCCTCCTCTACCATGGACAAAGTCTCTGCCTGCCTCACATCCATTTCCTCCTGGATGGCTGCCAGGTACCTGAAGCTTAATTTGGACAAGACTGAGCTTCTAATATTCCCACCCCGCACAGCTGCACCCCTCCCAGATCTGCACGTCACTATTGAAAATACTACTATCCACCCTACCTCCCAAGCCCGCTGTCTAGGCGTTACTCTGGACTCTGAACTTTCCTTTACAGCCCACATCCAAGGTATTGTCAGATCCTGCAACTTCCACCTCCGCAACATCTCCAAAATCCGCTCCTACCTGTCACTTGACACCACTAAACTCCTTATCCATGCCCTTGTCATCTCCCGCCTAGACTACTGCAATTCTCTTTTATCTGGCCTCCCCTCTAACCGTACTGACCCACTTAAATTGGTAATGAATGCGGCAGCCAGACTGATACATTCTTCTCACCGCAGTGCCTCTACAACTCCGCTCTGTAAAGCACTACACTGGCTCCCCATCAGCTTTAGGATCAATTTCAAAATCCTGTGCTTGGCCTACAAATCAGTGCACAAGACCTGCCCGACCTACATCTCTGATCTGGTCCACAGGCACATACCAGCCCGCCCCCTCCGATCCTCCAATGACCTGCGCCTAGTCGCACCACGCATAACTCAGTCACACGCACGATTGCAGGACTTCACCAGGGCTGCCCCTACTCTCTGGAACTCTCTCCCACCAGCCGTCAGACTCGCCCCCACCTTTAATACCTTCAAACAAGCTCTCAAGACTCACCTCTTCACGCTCGCATACCCCCCTACACCAGTATCATAATATGTTCTGTTAGACCCCCTCTCAAAAGACGCACCTATTGTCTCCACCCCACCCTTTAGATTGTAAGCCTCTGGCAGGGCCATCCTCCCTAATGTATCCATCTTGATTATGCAATCTTACTCACAACCACCCTTCTTGTAGACTCGAACAGTCTCTATCTCGACCTATGACACTGTATTGTTATCAAATCATTTGCATGATCTTGTTTTGTTGTGAGTTTCCGTATGTTCTACCTGTATGTTAACCCATTTATCTATTGTGCAGCGCTGTGTAATATGTTGGCGCTTTATAAATACAATAAATAATAATAATAATAATAATAATACTGGTTGACAATAATCAACAGAATTGTGTCTACTTTGGGGAGGTAAATCCACCACTACCTCCTATTTTAAACTTTTATTTAATACATGTTATACTTGTATTGGCGCCTCTGTTCCAACTTTCAGTTCATATTATAGTCCACCTTTGGTGGAGAGGTGCAGCCCCCTTTTTTCCTATCCACTTAACCTGAGTGGGGTCAGGTGTAATTTCCCCACCTGCCTATATAGTGGTTGCCTGAATGGTAACCTGTATTTGTGAGTATAATTCATTCATCTCTATTACTCAACACCTGCAACCTAACGTACTACACCATTGTGGGCTCTGGGTTTCCTTCTTGTGTCTTCTATAAGATGCTATATAGTTATATCAGTCTGTCGCACTGCGAACACAGATTAGATGCTGCCAGGTCAGTGTAAACAGAGTGACCAGACAATCCAGTACATTAGTACAGAGTGCAATGACCATGTGGTATGTGCTGTAACTTTATCAGGCACAGTTAAAGGTTATTGCTCTTTACATGAAGATTGCTGAATCACTGCACTTTGACCTGATTGTATTAAAAATATGAGCTCCCCAAGCTGACCGGCATCCCTGCAGTCGGTTCACTGAATCCTAATTGTAACATAAGTTCATCTCTGCCCTGCAGCAAACACAGAGAAGTACAAAAGGCAACGGCAGGTTAAACCGGTCATTCTGGTGCAGTTTAGCAAATAAAAGGACATTTGATATGGCTTTGGACAGTAAAGACTCTTTGCTTCATACCGCATACCAAAAGAAGTGCTTGGCGTAACATTATCACATTACTACTATGGTCTGCCAGCACCATTTCTGGCCATTAGTAAGACAACATCACCCCCAGGAAGATGCCACACCCCTCTTTACTGTAGCTACGTTCAGCCCAGCCCCCCTCCCCCCAACAAATAAATGTCACTAGTAGTACGCTTCCAGCATTTGCTCCAACATCCTTCCTACAAGAACTACAACATCCTTCCAGGGCTGGTTCTAGACTTTTTGATGCCTGAGGCAAACTTGTGAGGATGTGCCAATTTGGAATGATCTCTTCCCGATTTGGAATGATTGCACAGCACCGATAAATTTACTCTGATTCATTTAATGTTCTCACATGACATGCTGCAGCTCAACACAATAGCACACTGGCAGGCTGTGAGTCTGGGACAAACAAACGGCTCACCCTCAGCCACTCCATTCCTCCTCATACAGGACAGCAGTGCCACCTCCTCCCTTCTGCTGTGCAAGTCAAATGAAACATCGCTGCTCTCCTGGCTCCCCCCTCCCCCTCCTCACACAACACAGCAAGCTGAGTGATGACCTCTTCACCTCGCTCTCCTCATTTCTCACCCTACTCTGACTGCATGCTGTTAGTGTAAACACAGTACAAACATGCTGCCCCTGTAATCTCTGCCGCCTGATGCAAAGGTTTCTCCTTGCTTCATGAGAGAACCGGCCATGCATCCTTCCTATAAGAACTACAGCCCTGATATTTTTCCTATAGCAAATGCAATCACTATGTCTCTTCGTACCCTAATCATTTCCCCATATAAAAGCCTTAATGTCATCCATAACAACTGCAGTCATTGGGTAGCATGGTGGCGTAGTGGTTAGCACTCTCGCCGTGCAGCGCCAGGTCCCTGGTTCGAATCCCAGCCAGGGCACTACGCATATAAGCCGAGATACCCACTTTTCCCTTAGAAACCAGGAAAAAGTGATTGACTCTTGTATAAGCCCCCTCCACAATATAACCCCCTCCACAGTAGCCAGATGTTCCTCCAGTACAAGTCAGCCTCTCCCCATAGCCAGATGTGCATCAGGATCATACAGCTGTGTCTCAAGAAGCCACTAGATGGCGTCAGATACGAGACAATCGCTGGAAGCCGAATTATTTCATTCCCCCACTATCCATGGCAGCCTGGAGGGGTAATAGTAATTAAAACGGCCCGGACTTGTACAGAAGCAGGATCAGCCATATACTGCTGTATCCTGCCCCCAAGTCTACTGGCGCCGATTTCAAATGTACTCCATACAGCATGCTGAAAGCCTAGGGACAGGACCCCTGTGTCAAGGAAACCAATACAATACAGATCCCTATGCATAACCTCAACAGCGTGCATAGGACACCTCACTGCATAAGGGCTAGTAGTGTATTGGTAATTTTACATTTCTACTATTCCCAATTCCTGATAGTAGTAATTATATAGATATTCTAGGATTCCTCTACTGTAACCTAATTCTCACATTAGCTCTTCCCTATCTATTCCTATCAATCACCTCCCCCCATCTACTCTTAACACGAACCTTCCCCATACCTACACCTAACACTAACCCTCACCCAGCCCTCAACTACAGAAAACACCATTAGTGGCTATGTGGGGTTATCCAAACTCCATGCACCTGATCACTGATCCATGCAGTCACTATCTGTCCCTCCGCCACTATCTGCACAGCGAATAACCACTGTTTCTGCAACTCTGCCACATTCTGTGCCACTAACGACGCTTAGGTTCACTGACCACGTAGGGGGACACAGGAAGAACCAATCATTACACTGGCCATGTAGGGGTACATAGGAACAGCCAATAACTACAGTGATCACATAAGAGAACACAGGCAGGTGACATGGGAACAGCCAATCATTACACTGTCCGCATAGGGGGACACAGGAAGAACCAATCATTACACTGACCACATAGGTTATACATTCCTGTGTCCAGCCAATGGTTGTTCCTGTGTCTCCCTATGAGATCAGTGTAGCTTAGGTTACATTTGGCACTCACATTGTCCACTGGGTGCTGCTATTGCTGCAATTAAAATTGCATGCTATGGCATCACCCAAATTTCCCACCTTCCCCAGCAGAGGCTCATGGTTCAATCTGTATGGCTTCCCTGATCAAAGCGGTTCTCAATGTTCCTGAAATGTTGGATTTCAAAATCTAAAGATTTCTTAAGAAGGAGTGCTGGCTATTTCTTTTATAATGTCCCAAATGGTGATGTCAGTCATCCCACGACAGGCCTGTACCGGTGACGTGTGTGGTCGTCGTATCAGTTAAATGACCACCTGTAGTAGAAAAATCACACGCCGAAAATGTACCGGTACAAAAAAAAAAATAAAAAAAAAAGGTTTAAGATTAGAGAAATAAAATAAATAGAACAAATTAAACAATGGTTTGGTAAAATGCTTATATGCTCCAAGCACAGCCCGTAAACACATTATCCGGACTTAATAGTGAAGGGTTAAGAATAGGAATGTAAGGGAAAGAAGACATTTAAAGCAAAGGAAGCAATCAAAGCTCCAAAATAAAACTAATGGGGCCATTAGTAGATCCGCTGATTCTGGCTTATGTGGCTGGCTATTAGGAAGGATGCTAAGCCTCTACATACTGCCCTCCACTGTCCCCTGTGCCCTGTAGTGCCCGCTCTATAAGTACAGACATCTGTCTGAAACACAGGGGCATTGTGGGAGCTGTGTATGGCTCCATTGTGTAAAATGCCCAGGACACTCTGCTGCTCTGGACAAATTCCAGACACTTCCTATCAGCTGCAGAGGATAAACATGCAGCTATGTGGGTCAGCAGGGGCTGCAAACTAAGTCACAGGATGCTGTCCAGTCTAGCACAACTAAGGCCATCCAACCCTGTGGCTGGCACAGTGCTGCCTTCATTTTATGGTATGCAATCTAAAGGCTTCAACTGCATGGCGTCACAATTCTGTAATGGCTACATAACATTGTCAGGCTCTGGCAGAGACCCCTTAGCATGGAAAACGATTAGCAACCTCTCAAATGCCTAATGGTGCCCATACACTGTACAATAGAAACATTTGATTTTCCCATTTTTTTAACCAAAATGATCAAACCGAATGAAAGTTGAAAAGTATCTTTTTTTCAATCAAGAAAAAAACAATTTTTTTTTATAAAAATCCAATTTGGCACGTTGGAAAAATGTTTTTATTAGATCAATTTTTTCCTCAAATTTTCAGACAAATTGAACATTTGTGTATGAAACCTCAAACAACTATACGATTTTTTTTTATCTACTGGAACAATCAAACTAAATTATCTAATCAGAAAAAAAAAATTGTGCATGTACGGACACGATATATACACACACTGTATATACAGTATATGTACAAGTGAAATTCAAAAAATGTGACTATTGTGCAATAGCACGTTCATTTCCGTAATGCCACTTAAAGTAATATATGAAATAGGAAGCCTTTGCAGGCATTTTGGATTAATTAGCTGATTAGAGTTTGACACTTTGCGCCCACAATATTGAACATTTCACAATATTTTAATTGTCTGCTATTTTGGGGGTTTCATAAACTAATCCATAATCATCAGAATTATAACAAATAAAGGTTTGAAATATCTCGCTTTGCATGTAACGAGTATTTCATACATTGGTTTAACCTTTTAAGCTGAATTACTGAAATAACAGGACTTTTGTATGATATTTTAATTGTTCGAATTTCACCTGTATATGCATAGTCATTCCTCTCATCTAATAAGCATTGTTCAACAGAGATAATAGATCATATGTATATTGCCTTGTTTTACGGTCACTTGATCTGGTGGTCTCCTCCAGGTGCCGAACCACCAGATATAGTCAGAAGTCCCCCATGCCGGGGCTTTCCGCTAACAGTGCCGTAGTATGTCATTTCTCATAAAAGGCACATGCAAAAATTTCTATTCATGGCAGTTTTTCCTACAGCATTAAGAGTAAAGTCAAGTCAGAGGTGACATTTAATTTGTCATCATGGTTCCACGATGTAATTTCAGTCACCCACTGGATTCTCAAACGCAAGGGATTCTAAACAGGAAATCTGTTTCACAAAGACCCTGTTTTTGACCAATACCTAGTGCATATATGGTTTAGTTTGGATTTGATTTATTAATCATATAAACCTAGGCAAATTAAAATGGAAAGCCGGTGCCGTGACTGGTCAGCATTATGCTGATCCAGATATAATGGACACTAGTAGGGAATAGACTGGACAAGCTTGACAATCTCTGAAAATGGAGCATCCATAATGCCCCCATCTGCTAAAGACTCAGTGATATGTTCACCCGAGTTTTGCTTTTTGCTCTAGATCTGGGGCAAGCTGTCTCCATTGGCACCTGGTCATCCCCATCTGATGATAATTAGCGGCTTCAATCTGAAGCTCTTCTCAACTGTTAGATATCCGGATAATTGCTTACAGTGGAATGAAACACCATATTAACTGGTAAAAAAAAAATAATTAAAAAAAAAACCCTCAATCAATTACCTTCTGGTCATAATCTGAAGACGTAACAGTTGTTTAGATGATACCTTTAATCACTAACAGTACAAGGTTTCTTTGCAAGCTTTCAGAACTTTAAGTTTCAGGCATGATACAGAATGGATCAGAACCAGTTCCAATTCTGTAACACTGTATCATGCCTGAAGAGGAAACTTTTTGAAAGCTTGCAAAGAATCCTTGTACAGTGCGTGATTAAAGGTATCATCTAAACAAGTTTGTTCTTAAGTCTTTGGATTCTCTCCATAACTAATACCAGACCACATGCAACTGGCTTCTGGTCATAGTGTCCTTATATTATGGAAATTAAAGGATTCTGTTAATTGCATTTTGAGATAAAACTTGTTACTGTAGCTAAAAAATAAAAAAAATCCCACAATCCTGTTGGCACTGTACAGTCCAACACAGTGCAGGAAAGGCACACCGACCAGGTATAATAAAAAAAACAAAAACACATATATATTTGGGGCATTATTGTTAGGTGATTTTTTTTTAAGTTTGGGTGTTATTACCCCCTTTAAACAGAAGATCAGCTATCCTTTGCCCCCATTAGTGATGCCACACCCTCCCCACCCCCGCATCTCCTTCTGGATCTTGCATTCCCACCACTAAGTCCCTTCCGTTGGACTCCTCTGTGGTGCCAAATCTGCATTGGACCCCTAGCTGTGTGATACTCCTGTTTTGTTGCCTGAGGAAGCAGGGTTGTGCCCATGAAACGCATTGCCAATTGTTTCTTGGAGTATATGAATAAATTGATATTACCTCAATTAATAGCATCGTGTCTATTTTGGGTTGGTTGGTCTACCGCCGCCTCCCGAACGTTTTTAGTAAATTTTATCCTTTTGGCGCCTCTGTACATCTCCACCCCAGGTGGAGGGGTGCTACACCCTTTTTTCCTTCTACCCACAGAGAGCGACATCTTAGTCCTGAGTGGGGAGAGGCCTAGACTCCCCACCTGCCTCTTCAGTGGTTACCTTGGCGGTAACCCTGGTTTGTAAGTATATTACTTACGATTCATTATTACCCTCAATTTCCAATACATACTACACTATATTGGGCTCTCGTTTTTTTCTGCTTTATACTTATGCTATGGTAGTATGTTTAACCTTGTACTACCTTTCTGTCTGACACCTCTTGTTAACATTGTAAGTATCACTACCGGTATTTATTGTCCAGCACTGCATAATATTTGGGGCGCTTTTAAACTAATCCAATAGATAATAATATCGTAATGTTGGTTAGGTACAGTGCCTTTCTGTATTTCTTGCACAAAATTATATAAAAATAATAAACTTAATTGGTAAATCATTATCAAGTTCTTGGAGGAAATTCAACCAATATAGGGTTAAAGCAAACCTGAACAGAAAATGAAAAGTCAAAATAAACATACAAGTTATATTTACCTCCCATGTAGTCTGCACTGTTAAACTGTAATATCGCCGACTTGAGTCACAGGGAAACATGAACATACCTTGCTCCTCAGCTGTCCTTTCAGCTAGAAGGTTCCACCGAATGGACAAAAAATGTAGCAGGACACAATTTTCCGGACCGGTTTGATCAGCGTGACGGAAAGTTTTGCAGCTACATAGGAACAAATAGAAAACTGACAGTTTACAGCACACTGGCTGTAAAAACTGACAGTTTTTACCTGTTCCTGATGGCCGGATCAGTATAGCCGGTTCCGTGAAAAAAACATATATATTTCAGTTCTGACAAAATCTTGACAGAACTGGAAGGAATTGTTGTCAGAAGAAAATGGTGAGCTTCTAAGAGGAACTGACGGCGGGGTAAAATTTGCAGGTACATCATGTGTATCATTTTACTTGGTTCAGGTTGCCTTTAAAGTTAAAATACAGGGAATATGAATATTTTTAACAATAGCGTATAAGGTTGAGAAAACTGGCACACATTGTTTTTCTGCACAGATAGTACTCCTGTAAATCAACTATTTATGAAAAGAGTAGAAGATCACAGACTTGTCACCTCTGTCACAAGTCCCTGCTAACAAGCCCCAGCAGCACTTTCCTCTCAGAGGCTGTCTCAGGAGGTGCTGTGTGTGTAGAAGGGAGGTAGGAGCAGCATTCATTTACACCTTTGCAGACAGTAGCTGTGTGCGCCTCCTCACACCTCCTCACTATGTTACAAGTGCAGCCTCAGCAGCAGCAGCTGCTAGGAGATCCTCCCTCACCCACTATGACAAGAGAAGATTCACTTTGTGCACACAGAAGGGCTATTTTGCTCATATATACTTTTCTTTTTCCACAGAACATCTATTCTTTACCATCTCCATTATGAGACGTGATTGCCACCTAATGCCTGCAGAGCATTGTTGTTTCCCCATTCACGGTAATATCTGTAAAATAAAGAAGTGTAATTTCCATGCAAAGTACTATAGATTCTTTATTTTCTCGTGCCTGCTATCTCTACTGGGGAACTAGGATTAGTGGCGTTTCATTCAGTAATAGAAAATTGCTTATGAGTGCTGTGGAGCACAGTATGTGGTTACCGCAGAAGCGCAGGCTTGTGTGCGGAGATACCATCACAGGCACGGCACAGAGACATCATTGCGCTGGGCCTGTGACGCCATCGCCATTATGCATACTGCAGCCTTTCTAGTCTGATTAGTTCACCGGCCTCTCCATACAGCTAGGCATTAATAAGCAGATGTCTCTGTGGACCGCGCTATCTGCATGCCCTCATTATAATCCACCAGTAACTCAAAGAGAAGGAGTACACAGCGCTAATGTCCATTTTGCTTCATGCAGAAGGAGTGTAGGACATGCAGGCATTAGGATTCATTAAACCCCATGCAGTAGTGCTCTTTCAGAATAAACTGCCACTGAGCAGTGTTATTTAAACACAGGGGAAATTAGCGAGATCCTTCTTGTGTGCTCTACAATGCCATAGCTCAGCCCCACAGGGTTCAATAAATAGGAGTAGCAGTAATGTGTAGGTTAAATTACCATGCTACTCCATTTTGGCACCAGGTTTGATTATAATGTGCTGGCTACATTATTTATAATCCTAGTTCTGCTCATCTCCCTCCCTCAAATATTCCCCTTGTAGGTGCCCAACCCCAACTTCCCCCTTTAACATAATTCCCATTTCTGATAGTTGCCAACACCAGGGCTTGGCAATTATATGGCTGAACTCTCAATAGTCCAATAGGGAGCATTAGGGGTGTTAGCGTTAGGGGATAGTGTAAGGGGAGAATAGAGCTGACAGACATGGAAGCCCTATGATGAGGCCCACTTCCTGCTACATTGTGGCAAATACGCACCTGTGAGGACTGCCCACATCCCAGATTTCAACTCCACAGATGAGGAGAGGAAACTCTACATCCTGCTCGGGGAAGAGGAAACAAAGGATATCAACGTCCTGTCAACGTAAAAGCAAGAAGTTTTGTATCAAGATGATACCATTTCAAAGTAAGCTGCCACCATCAGGACATACATTTTAACCAACCAATCTACCGCTTACGTGTGATGTAATATTTTCCATCCTCATCCCCATGCGTTCCTCACATGCATTACACCCTCTACATGGAAAGAACCCCGGTTTCTGCCACCCCATAAATTTAGGTTTAGCTGGAGGGTCCACACAGCTAGGTACCAGGGCATCTCTCAAGTTGGGGGCCTTCCTATATATAAATGAGGGTCTGGTGGGCAGCACATTTTTAAGCACATGGTCACTCAACAGAATGGTCCAGTTTTTTCTAAATATATTCTCCATAATTCTATGTTGTTTTGAAAAATTACTAAGAAAGGCATACGGTTTGTTCTCACTTTTTCTCCCCCTTCCCTCCCCCAATAAGTCCCCTCTATCCATATCCCCTACTTCATCCCGTATAGTTTGTAACCACATTTCATTATAACCTTTTTCCACAAATCTTTTTGTTAGTACATCAGTTTGAGTCTTATAATCATCCAATTTTGTACAATTTCTCCGTACTCTTACATATTGGCCTTTAGGGACCCCTTTCAGCCAGTTTGGATGATGACAACTTTCAGTGCCAATAAACCCATTTCTGTCTGTTGGCTTAAAAAAACACCTAGTTTCAATGTGATTATCTACCCTCATAATTTCCAAGTCCAAAAAGTGGATCTTCGTATCCCACTCAGCTGTGAGAGTAATATTAGCTTGTATACTATTAACCTCTTCAAAAAAGGTCTCAACCTCTTGTCCTGTACCTCTCCAGATTATCAACAAATCATCAATGTACCTTTGCCACATGACGATGTTGTCTGGAGATCTTTCAATAGCTTCTTGCTCCCAGTCTGACATGTATATATTTGCCAGACTGGGAGCAAACGAGGCCCCCATGGCACAGCCTTGTATCTGTCTATAAAATGAACCCCTATGCCAAAAATGATTTCTAGTGAGTGCAAATTCTAAAAGTTCCAAAATAAACTCTACCTGTGTCCTTTCCAACTCACCTTCATCCATTAAGTGTCTTTTCGCTGATTCCATACCCCCAATATGGGGGATATTAGTGTATAGTGAACTTATGTCTGCAGTAACCAACACCATATCCCTATCAATACTCACCCCCTCTAATACCTGTAATGTGCGTTTTGTATCATGTAAAATACTAGGTAATTTTTTAACTATGGGCTGTAGAAATGAGTCAATATACTGACCCAGCCTATGTACAATTGATCCCATCCCACTGACAATTGGACGTCCAGGGGGGAGGGTGGCGTGTTTATGAATCTTAGGCAACTGATAAATAACGGGTATCCTGGGGGCAGAGGGTACCAAAAAATCAAATTTGTTCTTGGTCAACAAACCCCTCATTCTGCCTCTATCTAAAATATGTACCAATTCTTTCTTTTATATCATCGTCGGGTCTCCACGCAATTTTTTTGATATGTGGTAACATCCCCCACCAATTTGTCCAACTCCCCAAAATATTGACCCTTATTCATAACCACCACCCCCCCTCCCTTGTCAGCAGGAAGAATGACTAAATTCTTTTTTTTTATAAGGCTATTTATGGAGTCATCATACTTCTGATTTCTAAAAATTTCAATTTTATTCAAGTCCTCGATAACTTTTGTTTTAAAAATATCCACTGCATTCAGATTGGAATTATCTCTTGGATTAAACGTGGAGGCATTCCTCATACTAGTGTGGACATAAGGTCCCACTGGGTTTGCTCTCACACTAGGCCCCTCCCTCTGTAAAAAGTACTTTTTCAGATTCAATTGTCTTGCATATTTATGTACATCAATATAAGTCTTAAACTTATCCATATTTTTCTAAGGGGCAAGTCCATTATCCAACAGTTTAATCTCTGACTGTGTAAGGTCTACACCGCTAATATTGTATATACCAGCTCCTACTACTGTTTTCTTCTCTTGGATCCTCCTCCCTGCTCTATTTCCCCTTCTACTTCTCTTTTTCTTCTTTCTGGGGTTCCGTAGGGGTCCATGGGGTACCCCCCTCTCCCTTCCATCCATTCTCCCCCCCCCCATGGGAGGAACGCATGGGGATGAGGATGGAAAATATTACATCACACGTAAGCGGTAGATTTTTCAAACTAAGGTCGTTTATGACCTGTAATACCGCTTATGTGGTGTACGTGATATGGTGTGAATGCGGCCTACAATACGTGGGCCGCACCACCCGACCCCTTAAACAACGCATTTCAGAACATGTGTATAACATAAGGAGAGGGTTTGAAAAACATAGTTTATCCTTACATTTTAAAAATTGCCATAATCAGGATCCGACTGGTATGAAATATTGTGCTGTAGATAAATTGGAACCATCATGGAGAGGATGTAATAGGGTCAGAGAGCTTTCTAAGTTAGAGACACGTTGGATTTATGACCTGGGGAGTTTAAACCCAGGTGGGATGAATGTAGATATAGACCTGAACTGTTTCATAAACAATGATTGACATGTAAGGGGGACCGCTCTTACTGAATCTGCTATGCCTTTTTCTAATATTTTTTATTTTTGAATTTTTGAACTTTTACAGTTTTTACTCAGTATCCTACGGGGTAATATGGATCAGTGATTCTTATCCGTGCTCACCCTGTGGCGTGCGCCAGGGGTTGGTGCGTGGAAGTATGAGATCCTTTGTGAAGTAGAGAGAGAGAGGTGCGCAGACTAATACTGCCTGGTATTGCAGCCTGAAAGGGCTGGGGGGCGCAGACTGAAACATTCAGGTACTGCAGCCCTATAAACCTAAGAGAGGCGCAGACAGGTGGAAACTGGTACTACAGCTTAACTCCATAGGGGAGGCGCAGATGGAGGTATTGAGTATTGCAGTCATTTTTGTAATGAAAGGGGCGGGGGGCGCAGACAGGCGTTGCTCGGTACTGTAATGTCTGTGCGTACAATTTTAATTAATAAAGTTAAGCAAGGGGTTTAAAAAGGCTCACCTCGCAGCCAATCAGTAGCCCCTGATGAGACTTCCGGGTCGAAACGCGTAGGGCGAAGCCCGAAAGGAGCGAGGAGAGGGATCCATTTGCGGCAGCGTGGGTTGACTTGCTATGAGCGGGCGGAGGTGGAGGCATTGAGAGCGGTGTCCCGGGAACACAACTTGTTATATGCGCATAAACTTCCGACATTCTGTAAGTGCAATACCGCTGGCCTATATTTTTATTAAACTGTACTTCACTATTTTAAATTCGAGTCCTAGTGATTGGATTACTGAGGTCTGTAACGGACCCCCTCCCTGGATGCAAAGTTGACTAATGAAGGATATATTGTGCCCCCTCTGAGCGTTTATGCATACCTCTTAGTGAAGAGGTTTACTGGGTGAGTGCGGGCTATTCGGGGGGGAGCCTTATACTCACTTGGTGACCATTAAAAGGGAGAGGAATCCACCTGGTGTATATTGTTGGTGAAGGATATGATCTGAGCTTTACAGTATTATGCTATGGAACTCTTTTATCTCTTAAAGTGATAACACAGTGGATTTGGATGGACAGATCTGGGTGAGCCCTGGAGGTCGTCTTCATCTAAAAGGACTGTGGGATTGTAGCGCGATTGTATCATATTGGAATTTTGAAGTTTAAGTGACTTTTTGCATTGCGCTCCACTAATTGAGATTGTAATCTATGCCCAAAGCGCGGTTGAACCTGTTTTGTAATATAATTTTTTACCCACCCGGTTTTAAAAGAACAGGCAAATGTTTGTGATTCATGGGGGCAGCCATCTTTTTGGTTGAAAGGAGGCGACAAGGAGCAGGAGACACAGTTCCAACTGTCCTGTGTCCTGATTACCCCTCCCAGCTGCACACGCTAGGCTTCAAATGTCAAATTCAAAATGTAAAAAAAAAAATTTGCACCAAAACAGCAGAACTAGAGCAACAACATCAGAAATCCCATCATGCTTTGCACAGCATCAGGGGAAAAAAGCCCGGGCAGTTTTCTTCTGTGCAGCTAAAAATGAGGCTTGGATAAGAGAAACAAAGTTCTGATGCTGTGAAACTGTTAAAGAAACACAAAGCCTTTTCAGTGCTGCTGAGTCAATTTTTAAGTGAAATTGACTAAAATATTAGCAACACATTAGTTGCATAGCTTGGCATAAACAAAGCAGTGTATACATAAAGAGATTTCCATATGTAAAAAACCTTAAATATTGGGCGTGCATTCTGTTTAGAGCTGGGTAAAGGTGGTGCATAATATTCCTTTTTAGAAACTGTAATGGTTGTGAGGTAAATTATTTAGGTTAAGAATGACAAGGCTGGCCAAAGGTTACAGAAACAAATATTCTTAGACAGTTCCATTGCCTTCATTGTTGTCAGGCGAGTTAGTCCAGCACGAATTCCTACGAATGTAAATTCCAATAGGTATACTAATTATCACTCCCTTTCCCACACTGTCAGCACTTTAGATTAGCAAATGACGGTGTCACATCAGAACTGAGGCGGCAGAAGAATATGCAGTTGATGAGGGCCACGTGACTAACTGCAAAACAAAGGAGTGCGCTAAGCAAGCGATGTATGGGAAATCATAATGGAAAGTGTGCTGCAAGGTTGGTAGCAATCATGAGACTAATGTCATAGCTATTAGGTATTACACAAAAGCACTGCATTGAAACACACATCTGTCTCGCAAACATCTTCAGAACTGAATCCGCCACAAAGTCAGACTCTGTGCCCAGCACTATGCCTAGCTCGGAACATTCTGCAGCCTTGTGGACAAAAGCCAGTCTAGACCATGAACCGCCTATTCTGGGAAAGCTGCCCATGTATGTGCCTGTACAAATTGTGCCGCTGAATGTATTCTGTATCACATTCCCAGCAGACGCACAGGTGGACCTTGAGACCTTGTGATTCTAAGAGAGCTTTTCAACTAATGAGAAATTAACACAAGCAGGAAGAAAGGGGGTATTTGAGAATTTCCGGCCGTGGCACTTATCTTAACAGTTTACCATGCTCTTTGTCAACCTGTCAATCATCCTAATATCGCAAATATTAAATTACAGGTTATTCCGTTTCTTCTACAGTAAATGCAGCGTAAATATGATACTTCCATTCACACAACTGAAGAAATTAGAGAATTTAACATTGGAATGTTCCATAATTCAATTCATCATTCATAACCTCACGTCCACTACTGATTTAAATACTATTGGGATTAAAAATAATTTTATTGTGGGTTTTTTCCTGTACACATCCATTTTAGTGCTAAAATGTAGTTCGTTTGTATTTTTCCATTAAACTTTTTACGATTTTTATTCTAAAATTGGGCAAAACATAACATACTACGAGTGATTCTATATAAAACCCACCTGTAGTCAAAAAGGTAAATGTCATAGCAAGGTTAGATGTCAGAATGGATCGGAGTGTTTGTAACTAAAAAATATTCTAGGTTTATTCTATATTAAACAAGTCGTTTAGATTTTAGTAGGCAAGTCTCAATCATACTTCGGCGCTCTTTCCACTAATATATATTATGAGTACTAATGTACGCTGTGGAGCTGTAACTATTTTTATTCTTCATGTATAAAATGTTAGCATATTATGCAGTGCTGAATAGTAAATATTTTTGGGTAAGAATTGCACATATTCTTAAGAAAAAGAACATAATAAAGCAAAGTACATATGCTAGCTGACACTCAGCTGAGGGGGCCATGTGGGATCCTCCCAGCTGAGAATCTAGAGTGTACAGGTGTCCCTCAACCCCATATAAAAGATTCAAGTGATGCCCAATCCCATTGCTCCCCCCCTCCCCCTCACCCCACCCACCAAAAGCTGCTTCATCATCTGCCCCACCTCACTTCTCCACAGAAAAAGACTGGTTCCTTGGCCTTAGCCATGGGACGTGTGTACACCGCTTGCTCACTGCAGTGTTTTCCAATGGGCTGATTATGAGTGAGTGTGAGTACCTAGCTTTGGATACAAGAAGAGAGGGTCCTGATCTATAAAGCCGAACCTAAAGGGGGAAGGGAGTTAGAGGATGCAGTAATGAATCCTCTTACTAGTGCTAGATGCAACTCATCCAAGGAAGCCCTTCTGTGCTGTCTTTGTCAAGAATCCAGCATGTTTGTCCCAGGCCCACTTAGAGATCTGGCAAGCCAGATCTCTAACCACCAAAGATTGCCACTCCTTTGTGTGCTACCCTGTTATCCCTCCTCCTCACCTCACAGACAAGACAAAGAGCATTCATATTGTTCTTTTCTCCTGGTGGACTCAAAGCGCTTGAACCGCAGCCACTAGGGTGTGCTCAGTTGGCAGCAGCAGCGTTAGCCAGTCTAGCCCATGGACTCCTGACTGATGAGGTGCTGGCTTACTGAGCAAGAAGAGTAGAGATTCGAACCCAGGTCTCCTGTGTCAGAGGCAGAGCCACAGAAACAACACAGGCCTCTTGGGTATAATCAGGCGGTGGGTCTATGTAAAAAAGAATACCAAGGATAAAAAGGGTGCCCTGTGAAGCTGAAATTAATTTTTTCAACTTCACTATTTATAAATAACCCTACTTTCACACTGAACCACCGAGCCCCACGGCTTACCTTAACCACATCCCCCCCCCCCCCCCCCCCCCAACAACCATTAGGGGCCTTCCTTCAACTGCTGCATTTGCTCTTCATTGATACTATAGTGACAATGATCACCTCAATATCTGCTTCTAATCGTGATCATAAAACTGTTTAAACCTCCCTGATACTGTCTGTGACAGATTTTGGTTCCCCATTTCAATTGTTATGTATCTTGAGGGGTCCAATGTAAAAAACTTGAACAAAACGGGGGGTATATAGCTCCTTAGCCATGCCACTGGCTGGGCGTCAACAGGCAAATCTGTGAGTCATCTACGTATAAATGGAATTAGAGGCTTAAAGAACAACAACATTCACCAAAGGAGTAAGAAAAAAATATTGTGGGACTGAAGACTGAGCCTTGAGGACCACAGACAAGGAAAGGTGTAGCAGAGGAAGAGTTGTTTTCTTTTCATTACAACACAACTAAAAACCCAGAGGCTTTTTTGACTTACAAAATTCACACCTAAAGGATACCAGATTCAAAATAAGGTGACCCCTTTTTACGTACCTTAGGCTTCTTCCAGCTCCATAGTTTTGTAGGCCTCTCACTGTTCTTCTGGTTCTCTTTCATGAACCGCTGTGCAGCCCGGTACAGTGTGCGACTTGTTATGTCATTATGTACTACTCGAACATGTACTGGCCCAGTGGCTCAACTCCTTGATTCTGCTCCCGTGGCTAGGAGTGTTCTGTGAGCAGAATACTCATGGCCATGGAAGCGTGATCAAGGAGTGTGCGGATAAATTGTGCACTGCACCAAGCTACACAGTGGATCAAGGAAGAGGACCAGGAGGACAGCGAGGGACCTACAAGACAACAGGAGCTGGAAAAAGCCCCAGGTAAGTAAAAGAGGACACTTAATCATTTAAGAAAACTTGCAAGTATTTCATATGAGCCACTCAAGTGTAATTTTCCTAACAAAAGAAGTACATTTAATAATTCCTTGAAGTGCACCCAAGGCAGTGCGGATGGGACACAGAGGCATGTTCCCTGCTGCAGGACATGCCTCTGTGTCCCGCCACCGCCGGTCTATCACCCCCTAAAATTGGAGCCAAGCGATTGTCGCTAATCTCGAGGTTAAGGGAGGAGAGAGTAAATGCCCTGCTTAAACACCCACTAGGGCCATTCATGCAGGCCTCCCCCTGGCCACTCCCCCTGCCTGTTACTCTGTGTGTGAGCCACAGAGCAGCTTCTTCCAGCGTCGTGACCCCAGGGGTCACATAATCTAAAGTAAGACAGCGCGGGGCACAGGAGTGGTGGGGATTGCGGCTATCTGATCTGCCCAGCCCCCGAGATCAGGTAGCATTGCACTAGGATGAAGCTTACCCATTTGCCACCTGTTGCTCCCATAACCTTCTCTGTTCAATAGAACATACGGCTCGGCTACGGCCAAACTGCAAGTCTGTAGAGCAATCATTCGCCAGAATGCAGCCCTTAAAGAGGAACTGTCACGAAAATCTTAAAATTTAAAAACACATACAAATAAGAAGTACATTTTTCCCCAGAGTAAAATGAGCCATAAATTACTTCTATTTTGCTGGCACTCACAGTAGGTAGTAGAAATCTGACATTACCGACAGGTTTTGGGCTAGTCCATCTCTCCATGGGGTATTCTCAGCATGGCCTTTATTCTTTATAAAGACATTCCCTGAAAAAGATTTATAAAAAGATGCTAGCCCGCCTCCCTGCTCGCTGTACACTATTTTGGTAGTTGGACAGAGCAATTTCCATTCACTAAGTGCTTTCAAAAATAAAGAATTTCTTCTTCTTATTGTAAGTGACAGGAACATAGGAGAAAAGTAATTTATGGCTTATTTTACTCTGGGAGAGACGTACTTCATATTTGTATGCATTTTAAATGTTAGTATTTTCGCGACAGTTCCTCTTTAAGCATTTTGTTACGTATGTACAATATAGTTACTGATCTATGTACATTACACAGCTTTCCTGTCAACACAGACTGATCCTGGTGCAATACTGAGATGTCTTCGATTTGCAGTCCTTTTCTGTAAACTATACAGTCACTTTCAATCCATTAGTTAGCTTCAGATGAACGCAATGTTCTAGCTGCAGATTATGAAACTCATTTTCATTGCTTTTTTTTTATCCCGTCATCGACAAACACACACATAGCCTGGCTGGAAGACATTTTACTGCTCCTGCAGATCAGCGATAAGCAGAGATACAATGAAATACATTTGAATAATGATATACCGGTGTCATAAAAGGGTAACACAGACAGGGACAAATGGCTACAAAACTACAAGTCCACTTTTTATGTAACCCATCAAAAGAACTGCACACCTAGCAAGAGTGGAAGCTGGTGCTGGATTCTTAAAGAGACTCTGTACTAAGAAAAAATGCCCCCGGGGGGTACTCGCCTCAGGAGGGGGAAGCCTCTGAATCCTATCGAGGCTTTCCCATCCTTCTCCCTCTCACGGCGGTCTCACTCTGGCCCACGGAGAGCACAGCCGACAATTTGTCAGGCTGTGCAATATTTACCTTTCCCTGTTCCAGCGGGGGGCGCTGTTGCAGCTCTCCACTCGTAAATCGGCAGTCTGATCCGCTCTACTGCGCAGGCACAGGAGACTTGCACCTGCGCAGTAGAGAGGACCGACTTGGTTTGGCTATTTCCGCCTATTTCGCAGCCGAAAGCCGCTACTGCGCCTGCGCTCGAGCCAGGAAGGTAAATAATTACATCCCCGCCGTTCCTAGACCTGTAGCGAGACCACCATGGGAAGGAGGAGGGGGGAAGCCTTGATAGGTTCCAGAGGCTTCCCCCTCCAGAGGCGAGTAACTCCCAGAGGCGTTTTTTCTTAGTACAGATCCTCTTTAACTACTTGAGGACCGCAGTGTTAAATCCCCCTAATGACCAGGCCATTTTTCACAAAAAGGGGCACTGCGGCTTTAAGGCTTCGCTGCAGGGCCACACAACTCTGCACACAAGTGATTATAAATATTTGTTTGTTTTATTTTTTAATTTTTTTTCTTCCCAGCCAGCCTATCACTCCCTCCCCCCGCCAGCATATCACTGTGATCAGTTGTCATAGGCTTCAGCCTATGGCAGCGGATCACCCCTGAGCCAATGGATGTGACAGCCGTGTCGCATAGCGCTGCCTTAGATAGCAGCGCTGTACTGGTTTATTAGACGATCGCTGCTGGATGATTGATGGCGGAGCTCCACTCAGTCATTTATGCGGAGATGCGCGCGCATTAGCACTCAACAAAACAGCTAGGTATATGCAGTGATGAGGTGGGTTCACTCAACACAACAGCTTGGTATATGCAGTAATGGGTATTACAATGTGCAGCTGCCTATCACACACACAGGTAGTCACTGAATGTGCTGGGCCGGGCAGTGGCACACACACAGTATGAATTACGAAAGCTGTCTATGCAACACAAGTGTCAGTTAGATCAGTGGGGCACACAGAAAAACAAATAGATCATAAGAACAAGATTAGCTTTCAAGAGAGCAGTTGTAGGGTGCTATTATAGCAATAAGAATCAGCCAGGAGTAAGCTAAGAAGCCAAGAGCCTAACTAATCTTTCCCTAGGAGAAACAGTCTGCAGCAGCTTGCCCTTGTCTCACTATAGCAGGCACACGAGTGAGTGTAATTGCCGGCGCTCCCTGCCTTATATAAGGGGGGGGGGGGGGGGGGGGAGTGGCTACAGTAGTGAGTGTAGCCTGATTGGCTACAATGTGCCTGCTGACTGATGTAGAGGGTCAAAGTTGACCCTAATGGAGCATTATGGGGGCGAACCGAACTTCCGGGAAAGTTTGCAATCGCATGCAAACGCAAACCACCCAAAGTTCGCCTGGAACCGTTCGCCGGCGAACTGTTCGGGCCATCTCTAGTGATCGTGCTGAAGCGCCCTGTGCTAAAGTGCAAAAGTCTATCTATACATACAACACTACATCATATGATGGCAATTAAATTATTAAGCTGATGCTCAGTAAATGAAATGGATAGAAGATGTATTAATTGTATATGAATTATAAATGAGGCTGTGCTACCATTAGGGTGCAAACAGCTGGGAATGAAGAGAGCTAACAGAACGGTTTGTATTAATTGTACAATGAAATTGTGTAATTTATTACTATTGATTGCTTAAAAATTAAATGAATGATTGAGAAAATACTTTTATCAACTATATGAGCGTGTGAGAGAAGAGAAAAATACAAATCACTCATACCGCAGAACATAGCATGAAAGTAAAATGTTTCAAACAATGGACATTATTAGCCAAGCACATGTTACGGATATCACACAAATTGCATAAGGCGTGTTTTGCAGTTTGTATAATGCGTGTCATACAAGCTACACAAGTTGTGCGTATAAAGTGAGTTATGCAAATAGTACATCATTAATTTGCACAACATCCGATAAAATGTATGTGCTGAGACAGCGCACATACATTATTATTATTATTTGGTATTCATATAGCGCCGACATCTTCCACAGTGCTGTACAGAGTATATTGTCACTTACAGTGGATCCGAGATTAATTTTTACTCATTGCATAATTGTGTTCCTTTCCTATTGTTTATAGGGCATTCCCCAAGCCAAATACTTTTTTGTTTTTCTTTTAATACACTAATTCCCTATAAACTAAACAAGCCACGCCCACAGGTTTTCAGAGAGCCAAGGCACTTTGAGACAGTAGCAAGGGCTCATGGGAGCTCAGTCTGGGCAGGGGGAGGTATTACTAGCCAGAGATTTCAGAGATAAGGCCCATACACACGTTGGATTTTTGCGAATGACCCGTCGTTTGAACGTTCCGTCATTCGCACGTCAAATCCGGCGTGTGTACAGACTATCGTTCGGGTGATCAGACTGGTTTTCAGCAATCCGCCGGGCGGATCGCTGAAAACCAGTCTTATCACCCGAATGATAGTCTGTACACATGCCGGATTTGACCTGCGAACGACGGAACGACAAAACGTTCAAACGACGGGTCATTCGCAAAAATCCGACGAGTGTATGGGCCTTAAGCGGGGAGGAGGGGGGGATTAGGTTTTTTGCTCAAGGTGCAGATAAGACTGCCTCTGTGTAATGTTTACAAACAACATGGCTGCTGTCGTGTCACAGGAAGAAAAATTCATATTCTATTAAAGCTGTTTTCAGCTACATTTGCTGTGTAAACTATCTAAACTTTAGATAAGATATATAGACAAATTACTTGTTCTAGTTAGTTTTTCATCTCAGATCCGCTTTAACTGTCCGGCAGAGGTGCTCACAATCAAATCCCCACCATAGTCATACTTCTATGTATGTATTGTGTAGCATATGTATCGTAGGGGGAAGCCAGTTAACCAATCTGTATGTTTTGGAGCTGTAGGAGGAAACCGGAGTGCCCGAAGGAAACCCACGCAGACACGGGGAGAGCATACAAACTCCATGAAGATAGTGCCCTGGCTGAGATTTGAATCGGGGACCCAGCGCTGCAAGGCGAAAGTGCTAACCACCACATCACGTTGAGTCTCTTTTTCTTAAAGTGAACCTTAAGCCAGGAAAAAAAAAAAGTTTTACACACCTGGGGCTTCTACCAGCCTCCTGCAGCAGTCCTGTGCCCTCACAGCCACTTGCTAATCCTCTGGTCCCCTGCTGCCAGCTAGTTTCATTTTTGCCGACAGGCCCGTCAGGACTGGCCATGCGTAGATTTTTCCGCATTCCCGACTGCAATTAGCTCTATTGCGGGCCGCAACGCATCCAAAAATACGCGTTGCCGCATATCTATGCATTCGTAATGTGGCAACGCGTATTTTTGTACGCGTTGCAGCCCGCAATAGTGCCAATTGCAGTCGGGAATGCGGAAAAAGCTACGCATGGCCAGTCCTGACGGGCCAGTCGGCAAAAGCGAAACTAGCTGGCAACGGGGGACCAGAGGATTAGTGAGTGGCTGCGAGGGCACAGGACTGCTGCAGGGGGGCTGGTAGAAGCCCCAGGTGAGTAAAACTTTTTTTTCTGGCTTAAGTGTCCCTTTAAAGCACAGTTGTGGGACTTCGGGCATAAGTATCCTTAACATGCATCATGCAATGGTTTCATACTTTGTGACAACTGTAATTGTAAAAGTGCCATGGGACATGCTGGTTCAAATACATGAAGACATTCTGGTAATGTACCTGAATATCTAAACACTATATTCCCACAATCCATCCTGCTGAGGTTTCTCTGAATCTTAATCACTGCATCGCTCGTTTCTGGAGGCTACTCCGATCTGGATGCTGTGAAGACTACACAACTGCCTGAAAGTATTTATGCTTAACATTGAAATGCTTTGATTTCCTTGATCAATTTCTTAATGCGGTTCAGACTATATACACACACAAACACCAGGAAATTTAACAATATAAACACACAACCAGAAACTGGGAGAAGAAGCAAAGAGGCAGATAAACGTAGTTGTGGTCTCATTCATACATTTCTTCTATTTGTTCAGAAATACTGATTCATCAACATAGAATGCAATACAGACAGACAAAGGCCGTTTTTGACAAAATAGGCATAATGAAAGAGGCCAGGAATGCCGCTCTAGCGGTTATGGGTGTTTCACACCAAAAAGGACTAGCGATTGTATAGCGATTTTTCACAAGTGATTTTGTAGCAATTCTTACAGCACTTTTGCATTCCTATACTCGTTACATAATCACAATAGCTCCAAAAATGCAACATGCAGAGCTTTTGCAATTCTAATAAAATGTATTCTTTCCACTGGGAATTAGCCCATAGTATTTAATTTTCCTTGCGCTTTTTCAAAATGCTGAAAAGCGCTGGTGTTCAGAAAATCTCTTCAGAATTGCTCTTGGTGTGAAACGACCTTTTATTTTCCAAGCTTATTGATGGTATCTTCTCCCTGCAGTGAGAGGTCTCCTACTTTGAGTAACAACAGATGTAAAAGCCAGTTAGTAACTGCCACCCAGTGATGGTCCAGCACAGCATCACCCTATGTGGCTTAAAGCGTCGGACTTAATTATGCACCACGTAATTATATAATTACACTGAAGCACGTGCAAGGGACAGAGCTAGTGTACACGAGCTGGCAACAGCCCCGCCCCCCAATGCCAGGTTGCCCTCTTGCTCTAGTGGTAAAGACCCACCATACTTATCCCTGCTGCTGAAGCACTCCCTTTATCACCCATGCGACTCCGCCCCAACCGCCCTCTCCCCCTCCTGCAGACTGGAAAAACTAAGTCAAGTAATAAACCAGATTGGAAGGGGTGGTGGTAAATTAGTGTGGCCAACATACATAAGGTTTGAAAGGGGTGTGGTCAAATTAATTTGCCAAGTTGGAAGGGGGAGGGGATAATAAATGAGAAAATTGAATGCTGTTTGTTGTACCATTGGGTTGCTTAATAGTATTGCCACAATTATATAATCATACGCATCTACAGTATATCCCGATTTGTAAAGGTTACTGTAAACCAGTGTTTCTCAACATCTTATTGGTATGTACCCTTTTAAAAACCTTTACTCACGAAGTACCCCCAGCACAGTAAACATTATCACAAGTACCCCTTGACAAATATATATTAAATTGTATTACATGATAATTGGTTCTAAACAATTTCCAAGCATTTACTATTGCGTTTAATTAGCTAAAATACTATTTTGGTATTTAAATAAGATGTATCAATTTCTAAAACTGTAAATGTGTTATTCTTGGTTAACTATATCAAGCCTGAGTACCCCCTGGAACCATCAGCAGTACCCCCTGGGGTACGCGTACCACATGTTGAGAACCTAGGCTGTAAACAAAACCCTGCCCCATGCCTCTGCAGCAGGTAGGATGATACTAGATCAGCTGACCGTGGCCTTGTGTCTCTGTAGACCGTCATCCAATATGCAGAGGAAATGGATCAGAAGGATGAGAGATCACATGACTGTAAAAGGGGCCCATACACTGGTCAATTTCAGCCATCAAATCCATTGATTGATCGATCGGAAATAGATTTGATCGTTCGATTTTCTGCCGATTTCAACTGATTTGATTTATCTAACTGGATGGAAAATCTAGGTCGATCTGCTGCTGGCTGCAAATCGATGGTCCATAGAGTTGCATTGGATCTAATGGTCCAAAAATGCATCTAGATCGATTTCATAAGATTTCATTCTGAAATCTATTGGAAATCTGTTCCTAGTGTGTGGCACACATCAGATTCGACTTGACAGGCATCTGACAGAAATGTATCTGATGGTTGAATCTGCTGCAAATCTATAAGTGTATGGCCACCTCAACCTCATAATGGAAAGAAAACCAGACAATGGAAAAGATTGCCAACATTCCCCCTAATTAGAGAGCACTTGACGGAATAAATTAACCATTTTAGCCACCTAGATGTGATTGTCACGTCCGTGTTGCTCGCTTACAGGATGGGAATTAAAACAAATCACTGTGGCCATCTAGTGGACAAATAGCAAAACTATATGTACATACATTTTTTCACATAAAACACAATAAATTACAATTAAAATTAACGGTTTACACCCCCCCCCCCCCCCCACACACACACACACCAAAAAAAACCCAAATAACATTTTTAACAAAAAAAATAGTTACCTAAGGGTGTAAAATTTTTAATATGCATATCAAGAGATTATATTACTAATATTGTTTAAATTATAAGGTTGTAAATAATGGACGCAAAACTGAAAAAATGCACCTTTATTTTCAAATAAAATATTGGCGCTATACATTGTGATAGGGACATAATTTAAATCATTTAATACCAGGGACAAATGGGCAAATAAAATGTGTGGGTTTTAATTATGGCAGCATGTATTATTTTAAAGCTGTAATGGCCGAAAATTGAGAATTTTTTTTTTCAGTTTTTTTCTTAATATTCAGATTAAAATGCATTTAGAAAAAAAAAATTCTTGGTAAAACGTACCACCTTAAAGATAACCCGAGGAACGCTAATTGCACACAGAGGCTGGGTCTTCATATACTGCCCAGCCTCTGTTGCTATACTGATTCCCCCCACAGGCCCCCCTGCGCTCTGCTGTGCGCCCCATAGATCATACGCCGAGCTGTCGACAGGCAGCTGTTTACCTTGCATCTGTCACTCTCGACGCTCCCCCGCCTCCTCCATAGCGCCGGTCCCTGCCCGCGTCCCTTCCCTCCCCGCTGATTGGAGGGAAGGGACGCAGGCGGGGAGCGGAGCTATGGAGGAGGCGGGGGAGCGGCGAGAGTGACAGATGCAAGGTAAACAGCTGCCTGTCGACAGCTCGGCGTATGATTTATGAAGGGGGGGGGGGTTAGCAGAGCAGGGGGGCCTGTGGGGGAGATCAGTATAGCAACAGAGGCTGGGCAGTATATGTAGACCCAGCCTCTGTGTGCAATTAGCGTTCTTAGAACCCACCTCGGGTTCACTTTAAGAAAGCCTAATTGGTGGCAGAAAAAATAAGATAGGGCTGAAATGGTTAAACTGCAACCTTAGATTTGGGTTGTTAGACATGGTTTATGACTTTGGCAGCATATGTATTTCTAGCATCTTTGCAGACAGAGGTGCAGCATCCTAAGCAGTGAAAGCAATGATTGGCTTACTTCCTAAGACAGTTTCATATTAAAAATAGACAGTTACAATTTCATTCAAAGACCTTACCTTCTTTAACACACTATCTAAAGTTTCTGGCCGGCTAATGTCGAAACAAATGAGCACTGCGTCTGATTCTGGGTATGCCAGGGGCCGGACGTTATCGTAATATGCGGAGCCTGAAAAGGAATACACAAGACAAATAACTAAATATTTCCAGACTTCAACCACATGCTACAGTAATATATACAAAGGAGGTCAGAGGAGAATGGGCTGATTGATTCAAGCCGATAGAAGAGCAACGTTGACTACTCATTACAACTGAGGTATGCAGCAAAGCATTTGTGAAGCCACAACATGCACAACCTTGAGGCGGATGGACTACAACAGCAGAAGACCCCACCGGGTACCACTCATCTCCACTACAAATAGGAAAAAGTGGCTATAATTTGCACAAGCTCACCAAAATTGGACAGTTGAAGACTGGAAAAATGTTGCCTGGTCTGATGATTCTTGATAGAGTCAGAATTTGGCATAAACAGAATGAGAACATGGATCCATCATGCCTTGTTACCACTGTGCAGGCTGGTGGAGGTGCCCGGTCGGAGGGATGTCTTTTTGGCACACCTTTAGGCCCCTTAGTGCCAATTGGGCATCGTTTAAATGCCACGGGCTACCTGAGCATTGTTTCTGACCATGTCCATCCCTTCATGACCACCATGTACCCATCCTCTGATGGCTACTTCCAGCAGGATAATGCACCATGTCACAAAGCTCGAATCATTTCAAATTGGTTTCTTGAACAGAACAATGAGTTCACTGTACTAAAATGGCCCCCACAGTCACCAGATCTCAACCCAATAGAGAATCTTTAGGATGTGATGGAACGGGAGCTTCGTGCCCTGGATGTACATCCCACAAATCTCCATCACCTGCAAGATGCTATCCTATCAATATGGGCCAACATTTCTAAAGAATGCTTTCAGCACCTTGTTGAATCAATGCCATGTAGAATGAAGGCAGTTCTGAAGGCGAAAGGGGGTCAAACACCGTATTAGTATGGTGTTCCTAATAATCCTTTAGGTGAGTGTATATCTACGCCCCAGGAGCTAAGATGAAGTCTCAAGGGACGTAGATATACTGATATACTGTGTAGTTAAAAAGGTAGCCGAATGATGAATTGGTACTGATCAGAGTACTGATTATGAGTCCATATGTGCCCATAGCCACATGGTGTGTGGCTAGACCATCCAGAGACTGGTAAAGGTAACATGCTCAAGTGACACACACACACACACACACACACACACACACACACACACACACACGTTAAATCAAATGTACATACTGACTGGTAAAAAACAAAACAAAAAAAAACAGCCGAACCGTAAAAGTGAAATGCACGGTTCAGCCTGGTACTTGTAATAATGCAGAGCAATGCAGGGAACCATGTACACAGAGGACCAAAGCAAAGATACACAATGTACTTCCATGTGCAGCTCTGCAATAACCTTATAAGCAGCTTCAGCATTACTTTTTATGTCTCCCTCCACAGTTTATTAACAAGTTTAAAAAAAAGTAAATATTCCAAACCGGACCGCAGAGGCATCGTGCTCCAGCCCAACTTGCAAGTCAGATACTTGCTTATGGACAGAGAAGGCTCTGGATCCTAATAAAGCCTTCCGTTTTCTCTTGCTCCCCTCATTCCAGGGTCGTTACACTTGTGTGGAATTGACCAACTAGCCAAATACATGTCTGTGAGCCCTTGGGAGGCTTTAGAAGTGATTGCGCCTCAGAGTACTGGCAAGCTCCATACTGCGTCCAAGGCGACAAATTAAACAGGGGTGATGGAGCTGGAACGAAGAGTTTAAGACAGGACAGGGAAGGCTCTATAGGATCCAGAGCCTTCCCTCTCCATAGGCAAGTATCTGACTTTTTTTTCCCTTTGCCTTTACACTTTAAAGGATACCTGAAGTGACATGTGACATGATGAGAAAGACATGGTTACATACAGTGCCAAGCACACTAATAATTATGCTGTGTTCCTTTTTTTCTTTCTCTGCCTGGAAGAGTTAATTATCAGGTATGTAAGTGGCGGACTCAGTCCTGACTCAGACAGGAAGTGACTACAGTGTGACCCTCACCGATGAGTAATTCCCCTTTTTATCTCTTTCTTGCTCTCAGGAGCCATTTCTGCTCAAAAAGTGTTTTATAGTTGGAATTTCTTATCAGTGAGGGTCACACTGTAGTCACTTCTTGTCTGAATCAGGACTGAATCAGCCTCTTACATACCTGATATTTAACTTTTTCAGGCAGAGAAAGAAAAAAAAAGGAACAGCATCGTTATTTGGGTGCTAGGCACTGTACATACCCATGTCTATCATCATGTCACTTCGGGTATCCTTTAACTGGTTGTTGTTTCAGGACATATATTCTACATCCTAATTAGTGCTGCTGAAGGTTTTAGAACGTAGAATCTACATCCTGCATTTAAAACCGCCGCACGAGGACGTGATATTGCACGGTCTTGTGAATGATTTTTACTAGCTAATAGCAACAATCATTCAATAAAGTTATTAAAAAAAAGATATTACCTAAAGAAAGCCAAGATTGTACTGAAAAAAGATCTATATCACTAAGATGGCATAAGTAATAAAAAAAAGTTACAGCTGTGTCAAAACTACAAAGCTAAAGTGTCAAATGTCAGGAACCTTAACCTCCCTGGTGGTATGATAAGTGCAGCTGCGCGGCCACAGGAGGGTTTTTTTCAAATAATTTTTTTTTTCTTTAGCATTTAGCTAGCCTAGCACTAGCTACATGCTCCCCCCCCCCCCTCCCTGCGGCATCCCCCCGTACTCTCCGATCGCCGCCGGCGCCGCTTGCCCATAAGGAAATCCCATTCTGAACGGGATTTCCTTGAGGGCTTCCCCCGTCGCCATGGCAATGAACAGAGTGACATGACGTCACAGGGAATCCCGATCCACCCCATAGCGTAGCCTGGCCACGATTGGCCAGGCTGCGCAAGGGGTATGCGAGGGGGGGGGGGCCCTGTATCGCAGCGGGTAGCGGCGCATCGGCGGCGGTGATCAGACCAAACACGCAGCTAGCAAAGTACTAGCTGCGTGTTTGAAAAAAAAAATTATGTAAATCAGCCCAGCAGGGCCTGAGCGGCACCCTCCAGCGGCTTACCCCCGTGTCATACACGGGGTTACCGCCAAGGAGGTTAAGAGGCAAAAACCATGGAACGCGAACCAGTTAAGGTCACTCCGCAAACTATAAACCTATGAAGGGGTTTTGTTTTCTTCCTGTTAACATATCCTATTATGGCTCGTTATATTGACATTTGACTCTCCTCAGTAATTACAGCAGATAGTATTGGAAAACCCTGGGCTGACAATTGTAATACCCGGAATTTGACTGCAAGCATAACCCCCCCTTTCAAGTAAACAAATCCTCCTTGGTGCATCAAAGCATACCTGTCATCCAAACACAGACCTCGCCTTGTGTAATCACACTGAGCCAGCCATGGCCAAACAAGCAGGTCAGACAGCATAGCCGCCTGCAGGGAAGTTAAATACCAACTTATCACGCAGCCGACACTCAAGGCAACAAAACCACGCAAGGCATAAATATACGTCAGAGCCAATATTTGTTCATCCAATCTAAGTAAAGCAGAAGATATGCATAGCTTTATCAATCTAAGTTAAGATTGCTCTGACTGGTGTTGGCTCTGCCCCAATGACCTTATTTAATCCATTAATGTGAACCGATCATGAATCTGACGCTATCGCAATAACTACGCGATTTGTGATAGCGTTTTGCAAGCGATTTTGGGAGCGATTTCCCTGCTCCTATACAATTCATTAGAATGGAAAGGCTCCCAAAATGCTGCATGTCCTGCGATTGTGATTTCTTTAATCGCAATCCCTCTAGTGGAATCTGCCCCATCCATTTACATTGGCAGAGCGTTTAGGGAAACCGCTAGCAATTTAAAGCAATCCCTAAACACTTAAAAAAATGCTCTAGTGAGTTTCAGACCTCACTAAGATCTGCAAAGCTCAAGTATGATCCTTCATTTAACCTAGTCTCTCTTTCAAGTATATCCACCCACTACAGTCACACAAGAAAGTGGAGCTATTCTCATGCTGTTTAGGGACCAAGATTATGAAGAGGAAAGCATCTGCTGAGGGGAGCGGTCAACTTACATTCAAACAATTGTTAAAGTGTACCCGAACCGAAGCTCGGGTACAAAATGAGATATTTACCTAAAGAGAGGGATGCCTCAGCATCCTATTAAGGCTTCCCTCAGTGCTCCGATGTACCCCCTCGCTGAGCGCAGCCCCCTGAAAGATTGTCGCCAAGGCATTGTTGCCAATCATATCAGGTCCGCATGTCTCCTCTTCTATTGGCGCTGCCCCGCCCGCGCAGTAAGCCGGAGGCACTCATGTACGTGCAGCTCCATGCTACTGTGCAGCCGTGCTTGTGGGGCTACTGCACGGCCGCGCTCTTAACAGGAGAGGAGAGCGGCAACGATGTGGTGGGGGTCCTAGTGAATAAGGGAGGACATCGGAGCATGGAGGGAAGCCGCAACAGAATCCTGAGGCTTCTCTCTCTCTTGTTAAATATCTATTTTTGATCCCTAACTTTGGCTTGGGTTCCACCTTAACCCTCTGCACTCACAGCGAATTGGAACACTATTAGCAATAAAAACACCAGTTTGCAAATTGTATTCGATTGCAGAAATAGAACATATTTGCTTTCACAATGGAAAGTTTACCACAGCAGTCTATACTAGACCCTTTCACCAGCATTTAGGTTTTTTTCTGTAGAAAGAGTCCCTGCTCTACCTATACTAGTGAGCAAACAAGCAAGCATTATATGCTCTTAAACTGGAAATTTACGCTGAGCCCTGTCAGGTTTCTACCATTCTAGGTGCAGAACTGACTCCCATGGAAGCTGCTGGTGTAGGAGTTGGATTCTCCTACTGTACCCAGTGATGACCCATCCTGTGAATGGACCCATCAAGACTCCGACACACCAATAACTATACTTGAGTTAGTGAAGAAGAAGAAAAGAAGCAGTTCAATAGTGCAACAGTCAGAGTATGTTCCTCTGTCCTCTGAGAGAAGGACAACACTGATGTACAATTTTAAATAAACAGGCACACCGTTTTATGCAAATTAAAATACAAATTTGGGTGGGGGTGCAACTAGCTACCTGAGCTTAACTAAAACATTTCAAACCCTGACTAACCACTGGCCAGTGGTGAAGCTGCTACAAAGCCTGCTAGCGATGGGGCACATTCCAGTTAAAGTTGGAGCACTCAGATCTTCAAAGCAACGCATTTGAAAAAAACAGTTCTACAAAGAGACTGAGGGATGAGATGTAGAGCCCCCTTCCCCTGCCAGGCGAAAGCAGAATTTTAACCTAAAGTATAGTGGCCACAGGCCTCTCACAGATCTTGTCGCTGCAGTAGGCACCACTCAGAAAGGGCTGGTCGCCTGACGTGGACAAGACAAAAAGGTTCTCTTCACCAACGTTTCTTTCCGTCTGAGCCTCTAGTAGCTGGGTTCAGATCCAGCTATAAGGCCCTGCAGTTCCTGCTGTCCTCTACTTCTCTGTGTGGCTGGATTGTACTAGTCCGTTCTCTTGTTTTCCCTGACACAAATCCGTTACGCAGAGGCTGGGAAAGAGAGGGCCCATGTGTCTTCAGCTTTCCCACTTTGTCCTTCCTGCTCTCTCCGGTTCCTCTCTCCCATCCCCCTTCTCCACATGGCTTGCTTTTAACTCCCTGCCCCCCACATCCTTTAGCTCTAAAATAGGGACAGGTTTCCATTTTGTGGTGGGTATCAAACATTGATAGTACATCGGGAAAACCAGCCTGTCCATAGATCAATCTAAAATCTCCAGGGAGTGACATACTGTGCTACTTACACCATGTGTGCTGTGATCGGGAACAAAAGTAGGGACTCTTTCTACAGATAACACCTCTACGCTGGTGAAAGGTTCTGCTACAGAATGCTGCTACGTGCAAACTATTTTGGAAGCCAATAACCTCCATTTCTGCAACGAAATACAATTAACAACCAAGGAATTTTTTTATCACTACTATAAAATTCCGGCTTGCTGCGAGTTTCTTGAGTGCAGAGGGTGAATGACTTTTTCCACTACAAATCACAAGCTGCGCAGGAAGTTAACCAGAGCGATCGGCAGGGATTCTTCGCCTCCAGCACTGACCTTAATAATAGATTTCATCTTTAATGTCATTTCGATGGTTTAAATATTATCTTAATAAATACTTGTGTAATTTTATGTGAACATTAATCAACTCTCCGGCACAGATTTATATTCTATAAATGCTTAACTACCATTGAAATCAATATCTGCATCTTTCCTTTGAAAATTGAATGCGTTTGTGCAGCTTATACAGGATTCCAAGTAAAGCACAAGACTCGCCAGCAATTGCACTGGATTGCAAGGAACACCAATGGTTTCTTTCTTAAGGTACAGACTAACCAGCAAGCTCATACCTCTGGGTGTTTCAAGTCCTACTCCATAGAGCCACTTTAATCCATGCCATACACAGATGAGAATCAATCAGTCCAAAACAGTCTGTATGCATGTTGGATTATTTTGGCTCTGTACAATTAACAAGCTGACACATCATTGCATTCCAGCGGATCTGGAGGTGTGTCTAGCTTCTAAGGGCAACAATGGTTGATTTGCATATATTCAGCAGTGATGCACTGGGAGACATCTCAAGCTCACTCCAACCTGAATTATCGCAAATTCTTTCTGCTTTAAGAAAGCAAAGTTTTGTTTCTTAAAGAGAACCCGAGGTGGGTTTGAAGAATATTATCTGCATACAGAGGCTGGATCTGCCTATACAGCCCAGCCTCTGTTGCTATCCCAAACCCCCCTAAGGTCCCCCTGCACTCTGCAATCCCTCATAAATCACAGCCACGCTGCTGACAAACAGCTTGTCAGAGCTGGCTGTGTTTATCTCTATAGTGTCAGTCTGCTGCTCTCCCCGCCTCCTGCAGAACTCCAGTCCCCGCCTGCATCCCTTCCCTCCCTGCTGATTGGAGGGAAGGGACGGGGCAGGGACCGGAGCTATGCAGGAGGCGGGGGAGCAGCTGAGACTGACACTACAGATGTAAACACAGCCTCACAGCATGGCTGTGATTTATGAGGGATTGCAGAGTACAGGGGGACCTTAGTGGGGTTTGAGATAGCAACAGAGGCTGGGCTGTATAGGCAGATCCAGCCTCTGTATGCAGATAACATTCTTTAAACACACCTCGGGTTCTCTTTAAGCTACGTACACACATCCAACTTTTTCAAACAAGTTGTTGTTCGACTTGTCATTTGAACGACAAGTTAGACGGGTGTACGCGTTGTCAAGTGACTGATAACAGCCGGTTTACCCGACCTGCATAGTGGATCCGTTAGACCAACTGTCATTCAAACAACTGTTAAGGCCCGTACTCACGGGCTGCAAAACTCGCCTGTCGCCAGCACACGTGAGCGTGTGGGCGACAGGCCGGCGACAGCTTCTCGCCAGGTCCCTCCGCGTACACATGCGGAAGAGGGACCAGCGGCAAGGCGGAAGCTGTCGCTGACGTTCCTCCTCCCCCCGCCGGAAGCTCACCGGAAGGTCTGTGAACCTCAATGGAGGTTGCTGTCGCTAGTCCGCGTACTCACGCGGACTAGCGACAGTTGCGGCGGGGGGGCAGCGGCGACTGTCGCCATGCGATTGAAAGTTTCAATCGCATGGCGACATAGCGACGGGCGACAGTTCGGGGGCGCGCGCGCGTGCGACGGCCCATACTCACGGGCGACCTGTCGCCGCAACACGCGCGCGCCGCGTGTTGAGGCGACAAAAGTCCCTCGTGAGTATGGGCCATTAGGTCTGTACAGGTGTACAATGACTTTTAGTCGTTTGTCCAACTAATAGTTGTTCAAACAAAAAGTCGTTTGATCAGTCATTTAATCTAGTCCATTCTTCTATCCAGTTTATTGTCCATTATCAAGTTGGTGAAACGACATGTAAATTAGGTACATTAGCATATCAGTCCCTTTGTTGATTAGTGTGTACAGGACATCTGAACGAATTGTTTGCGCTACAAGTCGTTCAAACGACAAGTCGGACAACAAGTGGTTTAAAAAAGCCCCATCCCTGGCCAATGAGATGCAGGATTATGCAAGTTTTATATAAATTTTATATAAGCTACATGAATGTGCATACAAAATGTGCATAATCTTGCATCAGGGCTTAAACTTACTAGCAGCCTTTTCCAAGCGCTAGTGATTTGAAAAAGCTCTTGCTAATGCAATGCTATAGGGGAATTTTATAAAATCACATGCCTCTAGTGGGATCACACCCATAGAATTACATTACATTAGCAAGAGCCTTTCAAAACACAAAGTGCTCAAAAAAAGCCCTCCTAGTGGGTTCAAGGCCTCACTCTGATTTTTTAAATGTTAAATTATTTCCTAGACCAGGGTAGGAATTCAGTAGCAGAACTTGGATTTATTTCTGAAAGCTCTTTGATCAGCTGATGTAATGTAAAAATGGCCAGCAATCCAGACAATGGCCACTTCCTGTACCGCAGACCTTCACTGTTACAACGTGCAATTTAAAGAAAACCCGGGCTGAAGCTCGGGCTCAGAATCTGATACTTACTATAAAGAGAGGGAAGGCTCTGGATCCTATTGAGGTTTTCCTTGGTTGTCGCAAGCCCCCTGGTTGCAGAGCATGGCACCCCTTCACACCGGGTCTGCTCAGAACCTCTTCCTGGATCATATGCCACACAATAGCTGCACAAGCCCACCCACACATGCGCAGTAGCATGCAGCTGCGTGGCCCCGATGTGAAGGGGGGCCACGCTCAGCAACAGGGGACTTGCGACAACCGAGGAAAGCCTCAATAGTATCCAGAGCATTTTCTCTCTTCATAGTACAGGTAAGTATCAGATTTTGAAAAAAAGAGAGAAAAAAAGACTGTAGAAAGACAGGTAGTAAAATCTCCCAGATTAGGATACCACCAGCAGTTAAAACCAAAAGAGGCTGTAACCCTATTCCACACTATTTTCCTGAACATAAGCATTAATTGTAATTTGAACTAGGACAGACTAATACTTTATATAGAAGATGTATTCTCTTGTGTATTTCATCAGCCCCGTACAATATATCTTCAGACAATGCAGAAGTACAACCACCTAATTTTTCATTATTACTCAAAGTCTGTTCCCAGGAGATAATGTGGGACATTCATAAAATGTATGGCCGGCTGAAAGTCTGCATTTTACTTAGAGAGTCTAATTTTGGCAATTAACTCTTTGGAAAAATATAAAGCAGTTTTCACAGCTGCAAATAATATAAGCAAGACACAAAAAAAGCCTCCATTTCCAGCCTGCAAACGTTAATCTCTTATTGTGGTCACCTCCTCCCTCCCAACCCCAACATCTTTTCTCTGATGTGCTGGGGTAGAGGGGGGGAGGTGTCGGCACCAGTGCATGAGTCTCAGCTCTGCCCCCCAACACGTGCAGCGTGGGCCCAAACAGTATCAAAGTGTTGGTTCCAAAACGAAAGTGAATCTTGCGCTCTAGCAAGCTTGAGTGCCCACAGTGTCCTCAAATGGTAATAACTGGTGCTGCTCTGGACTGGTCCAGTGTGCCCTCAGCGTCATTACACATTTCAGGAGGTCATCTGATGAAGGCATTGCATGCTGGGCACAGCCTGGTGATACCCATCGCACTGAGAAGAGGGGATCCGGTCCTTTTAACTGATACATTGAAGTTTTAATCTTGTAAGAAAGTTTCTACTTTGTGCAATAAACTATCCACTATGGTAATATACTATGGAGCACTCTATTTCCTTTACGTATCAGGATAAAAGGGTTGGACTGTGTGCTAGGTGGACACCATAGACAGAGGTGCTTAACTTGAATCCTTGTGCAGATCGCTTGATACTCCTCCCTGTATTGCCTGATGAAGCGGGATTGAGCCTGCGAAACGCGGTGCAAATTTTGGGGAGTTTCTAATAAATGTGTTTGACTGTCTGAATCGCAGTCGTTGTTGTGTCTGCTTGAGGGAGGTAAGACCACCACTTCCTCCTTCATTTTTGCCATTTAAGTTGGTTTTTAAGCTCATTTAATCTAATTTTATACTTTTGGCGCCTCTGTTCATTGTATACAATAGGCAGACACCATGCACTACCAAATCTGATAGCTGTTTTTTCTCATAAATCCATAAAATGGATTTTATTCATTTTTTCCTATGTCTGACATTAGGCCTATGTTTCAAAAGGACAATGTTGGGCATAATCCGCCATAGGATTGGAAAGGGTAAATATAGGTTCCCCTCAGTGTGTTAAAGGGAACCAGAAGTGAGAAGTACATGGAGGCTGCCATATTTATTTCCTTTTAAACAATACCAGTTGCCTGGCAGCCCTGTTATATTTGGCTGCAGTAGTGTCTGAATCACACCAGAAACAAGCATGCAGCTAATCTTGTCAGATCTGACAATAATGTCAGACTCACCTGATCTGCTGCATGCTTGTTCAGGGTCTATGGCTAAAAGTATTAGAGGCAGAGGATCAGCAGGACAGCCAGGCAACTGGCAGTCCTGCTGATTAATATGGCAGCCTCCATATCACTATCACTACACGTGTCCTTTAAAGCGGTATCGTCACCATAAAAAAATCAAATTTCAACAGCAACTGGTCTGAGTGTATTAAGTGATAAAGATGGTAATCCTGCATTCAAAAAACTTTCAAAACGTTTTCTGCTGTTATGATTTGGAGTTATCATATACCTTAGGAGTACTGGCTCTTTAGTAGATGGTGCCAAAGAATTGCATGCTGGGGGTTCTTTTTATCTATAATATATTCCTCCTCTTCCCTTTATTTCCCTGTCTGCTGCTTATCTGAAACCTGATCCCCTACTCACTTGTGTTTACAAGCAAGGCTGAGGTGACTCAGTGATTGGAGGAGACAAGAAAAAAAGTAAAGGGCAGAAATTACATCACGAGTTAGCCTTAACTGTGGGCAAAAGACATGGCCCCCACCAGGAACAGAATTCACGTCATTTACTATATAACATTCACTGAAATCAAAACGTGGACAGTATAATACATGTGTTATGTAAGTAGATCAAGTATTTATCTACTTATACAGTGGAGAAAATAATTATTTGACCCCTCACTGATTTTGTAAGTTTGTCCAATGACAAAGAAATGAAAAGTCTCAGAACAGGATCATTTCAATGGTAGGTTTATTTTAACAGTGGCAGATAGCACATCAAAAGGAAAATCGAAAAAATAACCTTAAATAAAAGATAGCAACTGATTTGCATTTCATTGAGTGAAATAAGTTTTTGAACCCTCTAACAATAAAAGACTTAATACTTAGTGGAAAAACCCTTGTTTGCAAGCACAGAGGTCAAACGTTTCTTGTAATTGATGACCAAGTTTGCACACATTTTAGGAGGAATGTTGGTCCACTCCTCTTTGCAGATCATCTCTAAATCCCTAAGGTTTCGAGGCTGTCTCTGTGCAACTCTGAGCTTGAGCTCCCTCCATAGGTTTTCTATTGGATTAAGGTCCGGAGACTGACTAGGCCACTCCATGACCTTAATGTGCTTCTTCTTGAGCCACTCCTTTGTTGCCTTTGATGTATGTTTTTGGTCATTGTCGTGCTGGAACACCCATCCACGACCCATTTTCTGTTTCCTGGCAGAGGGAAGGAGGTTGTCGTTCAGGATTTCACGATACATGGCTCCGTCTATTTTCCCGTTAATGCAATTAGGTTGTCCTGTGCCCTTAGCAGAAAAACACTCCCAAAGCAAAATGTTTCCACCCCCATGCTTGACGGTGGGGACGGTGTTTTGGGAGTTATAGGCAGCATTTTTCTTCCTCCAAACACAGCGAGTTGAGTTAATTCCAAAGAGCTCTATTTTGGTCTCATCAGACCACAGCACCTTCTCCCAGTCACTCACAGAATCATTCAGGTGTTCATTGGCAAACTTCAGACGGGCCTGCACATGTGCCTTCTTGAGCAGGGGGACCTTGAGAGCCCTGCAGGATTTTAATCCATTGCGGTGTAATGTGTTTCCAATGGTTTTCTTGGTGACTGTGGTCCCTGCTAATTTGAGGTCATTCACTAACTCCTCCCGTGTAGTTCTAGGATGCTTTTTCACCTTTCTCAGAACCATTGACACCCCACGAGGTGAGATCTTGCGTGGAGCCCCAGAGCGAGGTCGATTGATGGTCATTTTGTGCTCCTTCCATTTTCGAACAATCGCACCAACAGTTGTCACCTTCTCTCCCAGCTTCTTGCTAATGGTTTTGTAGCCCATTCCAGCCTTGTGCAGGTCTACAATTTTGTCTCTGACATCCTTGGACAGCTCTTTGGTCTTTCCCATGTTGGAGAGTTTGGAGTCTGCTTGATTGATTAATTCTGTGGACAGGTGTCTTTTATACAGGTGACTAGTTAAGACAGGTGTCCTTAATGAGGGTGACTAATTGAGTAGAAGTGTCTAACCACTCTGTGGGAGCCAGAACTCTTAATGGTTGGTAGGGGTTCAAAAACTTATTTCACTCAATGAAATGCAAATCAGTTGCTATCTTTTATTTAAGGTTATTTTTTCTATTTTCCTTTTGATGTGCTATCTGCCACTGTTAAAATAAATCTACCATTGAAATGATGCTGTTCTGAGACTTCATTTCTTTGTCATTGGACAAACTTACAAAATCAGTGAGGGGTCAAATAATTATTTCCTCCACTGTATATGTGTTTTTTCCCTGGTATAGTAGGGATGATCCTACTGCTTTAAAGCAGATTTCCCCCCAAAAAAATTCTCTCCCGTATTTATTACAGCTCCCAGGTTTAGCTACGGCTTGTAGCAGTAAATAGAACTGTCACTAGTTATCTTTTTTATTGTGTCACTATAACCTCTCTAATCCAGCTGCAAGTGGAGGTGCCGTGTCCTTCTATAACGATGTCACGCACATTTGCATTTAGCTACATAAATATTTGTATGCTCGCTAAAGTTATTTTACCTGTTTACTGAAACATATTACAATTACAGTATCATGGATATGGACATAAAGTGCAAACTCTGCTTTAAAGTGGTATGAATCTCAAATCATTGTTGCTGTAATGCTGGGAATACACAAGGAGTTTGTAGGCAGATAAATGGCTCGATAGATAATTTTCAACAGGACCGAATTGATTTTGATAGTTTTTCTGATCGATTTTCTCATAGAAGTGAATAGAAATTGATCAGAAAATCGATCAGAAAGTAAATCTGCACAAAAAACAAACAAAAAAAAAAACACTGTGTATTCCCAGCATAAAACAAACAAAGCAAAAAATCAACAGACAATGTTGCTGATTGCAGGGCAAATGATAAGATTGTCTTAGGGCTTTGTTCCCATTATGAACGATTGCAAAAATCGCCTTAAAAGCACTTGTGCAATGTTATCTTATGTGAGTGTTCTCACATAAGCGATGAGCTTTCCATCCAGTCGCAAACGCGGCTCCTGCACCATTTTCAGAGTGTTTGCGATTCAATAGGAAGTATAGCAAAATCACGAAGCACTTGAGAAAGTGATTTGAAAAGCTATTTGCTGAACGATTTAACAGATAATACATTGTATTTATGTATTTCCAGGTCAAAGAGTTCACTTCCTGATTGAGGTCAGGAAGTGAACAAAAACATCGCTATGCAAACGCGCTTAGAAAAGCATTTAGAAAAACAATTTCCTAAGCAAAAATCGGTCTGAAAGCGCCTACAAAATCGTTCAGCGCTTGCCATTTAGAATGTGAACTAGGCCTTAATGAAGTCATTGATAAGCAGAAGCTTTTCTGGATTGTAGACTACCAAATAACATCTCAACACAATCTGATGTTTAAATGATTAACCCTTCAGTAACCAGATTAAACTAAAACTAGTTTGTTTCAGTTAGTTCTTTGCTGTATTTAATGCTTTAGGCTATAGAACAACTTTGAAATGTTATGCCACTTTAATTTGAGGGTAGCAATGTCCAAACTGAAGGAGGGGTTTAGGAGCTCCAGCTCTCTGCGTTCCACCCTCTATTTAAAGTGTAACTATACGCCCAAAACTAAAATTTCAAACACGACTATAAATTAACATTTAAAATAATTTGTATGCATTCATTTTGTGTAGAAACCTTTATTTTCACTGCAGAGAGCAAGAAAAGCTTGCTTATCTCTTGTCATCTGCAAATGAAATCATTGCTAATAATAATAATAATAATAAGTTCTAGCTGAAGCTCTCTGAGGCATGTGTCTTCACTTTGCCCCCCTCCTTTTCTGCTGAAGTGACTCAGCTGTCGCCAGGGCGATGTGTCTGTTCAGCAGAGGGAGGGGGGCAGAGTGAAGACACATACCTCAGAGAGCTTCAGCTGGCAATGATTAGATTTGCCTTTGCCAATGACAAGAGATAAGAAGGCTTCTTCCAGCTCTCTGCAGGGGGAAAAGGTTTCACACACACAGGGAATGTGTGGGAATGCTTTCAAATGTTCTTCTATGTAACTGAGAGCTGTTAGTGAAATTTTAGTTTCTGGAGCATAATCCCACTTTGGTGGGTGGTGGAAAGTGGCTGTGTGTGTACACATGCGTGTGCATGCACATTGCTGAACTAAAGCAAAGCAGCCTGTTCTGTTCTTTGGAGAGGGGGTAGAAAAAGTTGGAGGACCAGATCAGCAGCAGTTGCCCAGATCCGTTGTTTTGTGATATGACATGGTGGAGATCTTGGGAGATATGTACTGGTGCTACATCAACTAACCTATTGTCAGATCAGCTGACAAAAATCTAGCTTGTGTGAGTGGGTGTGTATGTGTGTGTATTAAAACTTTTTTATAATGTTTTAACTGCTTAGGAATGTTTAGTTCGTTCACTTTGCCATCCAGCAGAAGGTCATCCCCATGAATTTATTCATTCACAGATTAGACAATAACTCTCAAGATCAAGACCCTTGATTTCCTTTTGCAGCACGAGGATATAATCATAAATATGGAACTATAAAAATGATGCCTCCTGTCATCTGAAGCAAGGTAGCCACTTTGGCAAGTGTTTTACAAGGTGCATTGCAGGGTTGATGTTCTGGAAAGTTGCATCTGCACAGCCCCTAAGAACACAAGCACTGCTTTAATGAGGACAGATAAAACAATACATTTTGTGTGACCCCCACATCCGTCCAGGGACAGCCGCATAGCAGAGCAGGTGGCAGCTGCTGAAGGACAGTGCGTGGTAAAGCGAGTTTCAAAGTCAACACAAGAGCATATTTATTAGAAACATGAAGGCAAAGGTCATGGGAGAGGGGAGGCCATAGCAACAAACTGAATGTAGGCATAGGGAGGAGTCTGTCACAGGATAAATACATAATAAAAATAATATGCAATACAGATCATATTTTTGATACCGGAAGGCATTTCCCATTTTTTAGCTTTAAAGCATAACCGAGGTGACATGTGACATCATGAGATAAACATGTGAAAGTACAGTGCCAAACACACATAACTATGCTGTGTTCCTTTTTTTCTTTCTCTGCATGAGAGAGTTAAAAATCAGGTATGCAATCCGGGTCGGATTGGGTCGGACTATAGCACAACCCTCACTGATTAGTAATTACAGCCATAAAACACTTTTCTGTCAGTAAATGGCTTCTCGGAGCAGAAAAGAGATAAAAAGGGTCAACAATGCATAGATTTAAGTTCTGACATACTTCAGTGAAGGCGTTATTGAGCAGAAACAATGAAGCAGTAAAAAAAAAAAAACCTTAAAAACTAGATTTAAATATAAAATAAAACTGTGGAATATCAAAAAAAAAAAAAAAAAAAAAGTCATTTTTTGGAGAAGGAGGTTAGATACAATTGTTTTTCTCATCAGTTTATTTTCGCCTCGGATGTCCTTTAACAAGAAAAAAAAAAAAAGGCCCATACCCACAAGGCAATTTGTCCAATACATTTTTCGCAAAAAAAAGTTTTCTGCGATATTGCGCAACAACAAAAATTAATTTTTATTTCATGACGCCCACCACCCGCGGCAGTCGTTCATTTTTGAACAACCGCCATGTTGGATTAATTCGTGGAGGATCATTCTGATCCACATTGGCTTATGTTTTGCTGCTGTTTACACGTTCGTTTACGATGGAGCAAACAACGCTTGCAGATTCGGGCAGATGGATCGGGGAATGATAGTTCATCGGCGGAGAACCTCAATTCGGCTGCCTTTGATCTGGCTACTTAGCTTAAAGAGACTCTGTAACAAATTGTTTATCTTTATTTCTTCTATGCTATAAGTTCCTATGCCTTTTCTAATGTGGTCTGGCTTACTGCAGCTTTTCCTAATTGCACAGTAGCTGTGTTATCTCTGTTATATGATCTAATCTTCTCTCTATAGTCGGCACAGTCAGGCTGAGGCAGTCAGACTGGAATGTGCAGGGCTGCTTGTGATTAGCTAGAAGCTGTACACACCCCCTGCAGGCTCTGTGTGACTAACACACTCTGCTTAGCTGAGCCTATTAGAAGCTGGTTAGTTTGTTTGTAAACACTGCCTAAAACTGGCAATTACAAGCCAGGTTTGCAGCAGAGAATGGCAGAAACAGCACAGAGGGGACCAGGAGCACATAATGAATAGAATGGTATGCTTTTTATTGTAAGAATTTCAGAGTACAGATTCTCTTTAAGGATTCAGCTGGGCAAGATGAGGCAAACATTCACAGTTTCTTGTAACTTGTCTCACCAAATAAAATGGTTGCCTCCATGGCATGTAGCCCAGAGAGGCTATTGTTTATATAAGAGAAGATAAAAATGCTAAGGTTGAGCATAGTTTATAAAAATCTGGACAGCTCTATTTTGTAAGCTAGTGATAAATCTTCCAACACAGTAACTTAATGGCAGAACCTTAAAATGAACCCTCCGTAGTATACAAAATATTGAATAGATGCATTGCCAAGATCCTAATTTTGTGGACATGGCCCTTGTTTCATGCATCCCATAAGCTGGGGCTGTCCATTGTGTCCAACTCCAGTCCTCAAGAGGTATATCCATGCTAGTGTTTAAAATGAACAGAAAAATTAAGACTTTTTTCTTGTTTATGTACAAGATCTTTCCTTATTCAGTCCCATCAATTATTTTGAGCAGTGCCAAAAATGCGTGAGGACCTTGGCCTTCGAGGGCTGGAGTTGGACAGCCCTGCCATAAGCTATCAGGTTGCCAATAGACGTTTTGTCTTGCTAACATTTATGTTGAAGGGAAATGCCACATTTGTTAAGAAAAACTAAAATCGGGGTTCTCAGTTTGGCTTTGTTTATTTTAAAGACTAATGGGAAAGATTACTTTGCCTTTATTTACAGGTATAACAGTCTTCACTTTGTCTCTAAAGCCTCGTACACACGCTAGATGGCTCTTGGCCAAGGTCAGTAAGGACCGTCTCTGGTGAGAACCTAGCGTATATATAGTAGTCCTCATGTGGATGGCAGAAGTCTCTATCCATCCCATACCAGGATTTCCTCTTATCAGGGTGATACATCAAGCAGGACTTTGAGATGTTCTTTATGCCAAACGGGTAAAAGGAAGTAAGACTTGATTACATGAAAAGGCATGGATAATTGCTTTGTGTATGACCAGGAGGTAAACACAGACTTTGATGGATGAACATCTCTCAGTCATAGTTGTAGGTAGGATTAGGTATCCCTAAGCAGGCGCTGATCAGAGAATTTGAAACAGCTTGATGGCCTTAAGGAGGACAAATTCCAGAAACAGATGGGATGCATCTATATTCCTATAATGATTTCCATGCTACTGACCTAATTTGGAATGAGGTTTTAAAGCAAACCTGAAGCGACCCAAAATTAAAAATGTAGATACTTACCTAAGAAGAGGGATCTCTGGATTCCAAATCCTTGGATGCACACATCTTCAGAGATACCCGGAGACACCAATACTTCTGATGGCTACCAGAGGAGGGCTGAAGATGTACAGCACTGAAATAAGGGGCATAGAGAGGACCAGGAAGCCCCTATGGAATCCAGAGCCTTCCCTCTTAGGGCCAGTTCATAGGGGGGACATGGAGGTGCGGAAACAACAAGCTTCACAGTTGACGGTAAAAGAAATGTGAGTGTCCATGCAAACAGGTCCTTAATAGGAGATTTTTTTTTTAGGTCACTTCAGGGCCATTTTAAATTAAGTTTCCTCCTCCTAGTAAGAGGGACCACTGCGGACATCCTTTCTTCAGCTATTCAGGTACTGAAACCCAAAAGAGTAATTCTGACTTCTAGCACTGCCACAGGTAAAACTAGTCTGTAACTGATCCATTGAGACACAGTGGTGACAATACAGGCAGATCTGATAAAAAGAGTTAAGTACGGTATGTCCAGAAAAGCTGAGCAACAAGAATTTTCCAGGGCAATTTAGACTTGTGCATGAGGCAGCGAGAGGATGGAGGTTAAGCTGGCCTTATGTCAATTGGTCTGCAGAGGACTCGTATTGTCCTGTTTCTGAGAAACTATAAGGGCTGGAACCCACAGGAGCGCTTTTGGCAGCGTTTTGGCAGCACTGCGATACGCTAGCAGTTTGCCAAAACGCTGGGCTAATGTTAATGGATGGAGCAACTTCCACAGGAGCATTTGCGTTTCCCAGAAACGCAAACGCAGGACCTGCAGCATTTTGGGAGCGTTAGCGCTTCAATGTAAAGTATTGAAACGCTAGCAGAAACGCTCAGCAAAACCTAAACTGAGCGGTTTTGCTAGCGTTTTGCGGTTAAGCACACTGTAACAAAATGAAAAATAATTCACAGGACCAATCAGGATAAAAACGCAAAACGCAAAACGCTAGGCACCCGCTGGGGAAAAAAATACAATGTTGCAAAACACGATTAAGATAGACAAGGCTCCTGGCCAAATTAGCATCTACCCCCAGGTATTAAAGGAGTTGAGTTCAGTTCAGTTGAGATGCTTTCCTTGCATTGAAGGGCATCCACAGCTATAATTACCAGGTAATTCCCAGGAGAGTTGATCCAGGGATTTATCTGAATGCCATCTGGAGTCGGGAAGAAATTTTTCCCTTTTAAGGCTAACTGGCCCAGGCCCTTGTGAGGTTTTTTGCCTTCCCCTGGATCAACTGGTATATGTGCAGGATAAGGATTAAGGATGGCGTTTTTTATTTATTTATTTATTTTGTTCTGGTTGGACTTGATGTACGGATGTCTTTTTTCAACCAAACTATGTAATAAGGGAAAATGCAGGTTTTCTGATGGTCATCAAGGCAAAATATCCGTGTTTTTTGACAGGATGAAGAGACGTGTATGGTAACCGTGGTCATTTTTGTCCTAATTTTTTGGTCTTTATCGCTTAACCCATCTGGTCATCTGAACCATAGTTGGATTCTGACCTCACTACTGATACCCATAGGGGCGCAGTAGTGCTTTGTCTGTGATAGCAGCCAGTGCTGCTGAGGTAATAAGGCTGCCAGGCGTGCAGCTTTTACTATGAAATGGGGATTGCAATTGTTCATTCCTTACATACAACCTCTATATCACTGCACTGTTCATTTTAAAGACCAACGCATTTTCTAATGTTCTTTTGTGAAGATTGCCGCATCTGTACAGGTATGAAAGAATGCCTTCCGTGTAGGAATTCTTCACGGTCCTCATAACTAAAGATGTGTCAAGGCAGCAAATTCTTTGTGTAAAGGTTGTCCTTTCCCCGTTTCAGAATGCTGGGAGACATGATGTTACATGACAGAATATGGAACAACGGAGAGCTTGATTTCCTGCTGCACAGTGTTTTTGTTGCATATTATCTGTAATTATTAATAGGCACACACATTGCTTTACTGCTGAGACGAAATGAAAGATTCCTCCTAACCTGCTAGAAAGCTGCGCCACCCTGTCTTACCGCAGAACGTGGTGTTACAGCTTCTATGAGCCCATGCGGGAATCGCACAGCTCGCTGTAGTTGTTGAAGGAATAATTATCTACATTGCAGTGTGACAGCATGAGGTGTGTGAAAACTGCTGCTTCTAACGTTAACTCCTTTCTCACCAGACAAACAAGACATGGAAATAGTCTGCAGTGCCAAAGCATTTCTGCCTTGCAAATATCACCCGCACGCCAAAGAATGTAGAAAGACCTTGCTACATTGTATACTACATGGTGGGGTCTTTGATATTTTTCCATTAATTTGGATAAAAGCACCCCACAGAGAACCAATCGTCAAACAACGATTGATGCAATTATTTATTTCTAAACACATTAACTGGCAAAGGAGGGTGAAAAATCAGGATTATTGTATTTTTTACGATTTGGAGTTCTCATTTATTAATGTCATGCATAGAACACAATTCAACAGTTAGCAGAAAAAGAAACCGGCACCAGATGTGGGTGGCAGCGTGGCCCCACTGGTACTTGTGGACCCTGCACACTGGAAAGGACATCCTATATAACAAAACCCCTCTGTCCCTGTGTTTTGGCTACTGCGCATGTGTAGTCATTGGGACAGGAGGAGGACGGGGCCAGGGGGATGGGCAGCCATTATTGCACATGGCGGGCAACCGTGCGCCCCGGGCTTGCTTCACAGCCCTAGCGGCCATTTAACGGGCGGGCTAAATGGGTAGTTCATATATAACGTGAAGCAGAAACTGTGGCAATGGATCAAACAAACAGTACCTTCATTGTAGTCCTATGGGTACAAAGTGGTATGCATTGAGGGTAGGAGGAGCCTGACAGCAGTTTTTGTGGTAATTTGCTTCTTCAGAGGCCAATATATACCATGTATATAACACACTAGATGATTTTCAGCAAAGGGAGCTGTCGTGACAGGTTCTGTCTTAATGATGCAGGATCAGGGTGGGGTTAATTGCTTACGATCATGGCAGATGTAGCGACTCCTGGGGGGGGGGGGGGGCGCTGGTGGTCTCCCTGCAAAAATCTTTGAAACCTACCCCCTTTACTACTGTGCCCAGCTGGAAGGAGAGGCTCAGCCTTTTTCCTTCCACCAGGGCCCCTCCTCCTGTGCTCCCCACTCAGACCTACATATCAGCACAGCAGCATTTTCGGCAGAGACATTGACATCTAGTGGCCGCAGATGGAACACCAACGAGACTCAAACAGGTAAGCTGAACTCAGTCACTGCCACCGCGCTGATCTGTAGTTCAGAGTGGGGAGCATAGAAGGAGGGCCAAGTGGAGGAGGAAAAAGAAAAATGGCTGCGACCACATTGCAGTTGAGGGTGGTGAATCATCACCTGTGTAATGAATTACTAGCAAACAGGTAAATAATTAACCCTGGGATTTTTCCATCCCCTAGAAACCAAATGAAGTCTGATATGACATGTGATTGGGATCCAAGAGACCATGTCAGTGTTACAGTGCCACCCGGTAGTGGAAGAGCGGTGATGGAATAGTCTCTTCCATCACCTCTCCTCCACCACCGGGTGGAGCTGTAAAGCTGCTACGGTCTCCTGGATCCCAATCACATGATATATCATGTGAACGGATGGGATCAGGACCCAGAAGAGGTGTTTGAAGTTCAGAGCTTCTGGTGGAGGAATAGAAGTAGCCATCTGGAACAGGCAACTATAACTGCTACCTGCCACCTGCTTGTTTGGCTGCACTAGGGAGCCAAGCAAGGTTTGCCGGCAGAGGTTTAGAGTGCACAACAGCTTTCAAACTAAATATTTTGTTTGAAATTGCTAATGGGTTAAAGGACACCTGAAGTGAGAGGGATATGGAGGCTGCCATATGCATTTCCTTTTAAGCAATACTAAGTGCCTGGCAGTCCTGCTGATCCTCTGCCTCTAATGCTTTTAGCCATAGACCCCGAACAAGCATGCAGCAGATCAGGTGTTGTCAGATCTAACAAGATTAGCTGCATGCTTGTTTCTGGTGTGATTCAGACACTACTGCAGCCAAATAGACCAGAAGGGCTGCCAGGCAACTAGTATTGATGAAAAAGGAAAAAAATATGGCAGCCTCCATATCTCACTCGCTTCAGATTCCCTTTAAATGCCCAGTGTTAAAAGCCTCTTAAAGTGGGATTGTCACAATAAAAATCAAATTAAAGCAGCAACTGGTCTGAGTGTAATAAGTGATAAATATGCTAATCCTGCATTCAAAACTTTTTCTGCTGTTCTGGCTTGGCGTTATCACATACCTTAGGATCACTGGCCCTTTAATTGCCATCGGCTAGCAAAACAGTTGCATGCTGGGGGAGGGGGGGGGTCTTATTATTTATAATATATTCCTCCTCTTCCCTTTATTTCCCCCTCCTTCTAATGACATAAGACAGTGCACTTCCTAGTATAGACCTCAGTGGGAGTGTCTGAAGACTCTGGGAGGAGGACGGGTAACGAATACACAATAAGCAAGAGGAGAAAAAAAAAAAAAAAAAGCGAGGGAGGAAGTGACGTCAGGATTAGCCTTATTTAAAGGTAACCAAGATGGAAACTGTGTAGAATAGGATTCTCTGCTTTTTCTTCATAACATTCACAGGAATCATAACATGGACAGTGCAATACATAGGACTAGTACTTCTCTTATATGTGTTTTTTTATTTCTAGGTTAGCATGGGTGTCACTTGTTCTTTAAACATCTGCGTGAATTCATTAACAATCTAAAGATTAACGGTTTATCTTAGTAACTTAGGTCAAGATTGTTTGAGAATTCCCGGAAAGTCCAGTAAACCAGACTAAACCTGCCAAGACTTCTCAGACTGCTAGGATTGATAACCTCACACCACCAGATACACCCAGTCTTTCTCCAGCACAGAATACTCAGCTATGCAGCATCATTTGAATAGACCTTGCTGTTTGTTTTACATTACAGTTGACTTCTTGTGCAATAGGGCTATGGAACATCCATTATTTTAGCATTGCTATGTACACAGCAGACTTTAAACTAAGTCCAGAGAGTGGCCTGTCTGAAAGCAAAGAGAAGAATGAAAGGTCACCTCCCTGTAATGTAAACACACGGGTACATGATATGAACCAGCACTTAGAACAGTGTAGCAGCTTAGAAAATTTGGCTATTGTGTATAAAGGCTAATCATATTTTATAAGCAGCCTCCAATAACTGAAGCTACCCTTACCATACGGTACTCATTTATAAAACGCTTACATTTTGCAGTGCTACAAAGAAGTTATTTGCTGTCCTAAAAAAAAAAAAAAAAAAAAAAACTTTAATTACATCCAAGGCTGCTTATAAACCAAAGTATAAATATAGTACATAAACATGCAAAATAATATTCGCATACAAAAACAAATATAAGTATAGTAAACCCCAAATTGCCACTTAAAGCGGACCCAAACCAAACATTTTTTTAATTCAAAATATTTAGTTGCACCACTCTGACACACAGAGCCGGGACAAGGTCCTCCAGCACCCAAGGCTGAGACCCTAAAGTGCGCCCCTCCATCCCTGCCACCCCAGCTGTCACACACTGATTGCTATAAGACTAAGAGGGCCACAGGGCCCACAACCTCCCCAACACCTTAATATCTAGTTATCTGGCTTGCAGGCACTGCAATGTATCCCCTTTTCTTATTTCTTTCTGCTTCATACACAATTAGGAATGACAGCTGAATGAATTCTGCGCCCCCTCCTACACTGCGCCCTGAGGCTGGAGCCTCTCCAGCCTATGCCTCGGCCCGGCCCTGCTGACACATACAAATATAAATAAACACTCCTTCAAGCCTATGAGCATTTCAGTGCATGCTTTTCACCCTCCTCTTTGCATAACTAGGGTTATACAGGTGGCTGCCATTAGCAATTTCTCCTTTGCTGGAGACCATTTACTCCACCAGTTTGCCGGATTATTTGCCGGCAATATGAAAGGAAGGGAGGGGTTTCTCCAATAAATGTAAAATATTTTATATTTGTCATCATGCAGCTGAAGAAAGGGTGTCATTTATTGTTATAATTTAGAAAATAGATTTTATTTCTGAAATCTTGTATTTTTAGTTTGGGTCCACTTTAAAGTGAACCCGAGGTGAGAGTTATATGAAGGTTGCCATATTTATTTCCTTTTAAGAAATACCAGTTGTCTGGCTATTCTGCTGATTCTCTGCCCTTTTAGCCATACTCTGAACAAGCATGCAGCAGAGCAGGTATTTCTGACAACATTGTCAGAATTGACAATATTATCTGCATGCTTGTTTCTGGTGTTACTCAGGCACTACTGCAGCCAACAGATCAGCAGGGCTGCCAGGCAACGGTTATTGATTAAAAGGAAATGAATATGGCAGCCTCCATATCGCTCTCACCTCGGGTTCACTTTAAAGGCTCATACACAAGCTCAACAAAACTTCCCAATTGTCGTCCAACTTTAGTCCGTTTTAGACTGTTGAACGACAATCAGGCGTGTGGATGTGTAAAAACGACTTGACGAGCAACTGATAAGAGGCGTTGCGCCCGATCCAACTTTTGGATCTACAGTACTCATCAAGAGAATGCCAAGAGTGTGTAAAGCAGTAAAAGCAAAAGGTGGCTACTTAGAAGAACCTAGAATATGACATTTTCAGTTGTTTCACACTTTTTGGTTATGCACTATACTTCCACATGTGTTAATTTATAGTTTGGATGCCTCCAGTGTGAATCTACAATGTTCATAGTCATGAAAATAAAGAAAACTCTTTGAATGAGAAGGTGTGTCCAATCTTTTGGTCTGTACTGTACGTTAGCCTACGGTCCTCTGATATGGTGCAGGTGGTCCGTGTGTACAAGACGTTTGAACGACTGTTAAAAGACTTGTACTTATTTTCAATGTGTAGTCGTTGTTCCACTATTGTGCGCAGTATGTAAATCAGTTGGTCGTGTATCCGTCCGGACATGTGGACGTACAGGTTGTGTGAATGTTGTGCACAAGTTAGACGTGTGCACTTAGCTTGAAAGTTTCCTGGCAGGCCTGATCTCTTTGGCTGCAGTAATTCTGAATCACACACCTGAAACAAGCATTCAGCTAATCCAGTCGGACTTCAGTCAGAGCACCTGATCTGCATGCTTGTTCAGGGTATGTGGCTGAGGGCCCGTTTCCACTATCGCGAATCCGCATGCGTTGCCCGCATGCGGATTCGCACAGTCAATACAAGTGGATGGGACTGTTTCCACTTGTGCGTTTCCCCGCACGTTTTTCTGTGCAGAAAAAATCTGCAGGGTAGGGCCCTCAGAATTCGCCTGCGTGTGGAATGCAGGCGAATCGCACGCAATGTATTTAATAGGGAAATCGCATGCGTTTTCCCCATGCGTTTTTTGCCGCGATTTCGCATAGGTATTAATGTTAATTTACACAGGCAGTGACATGGTTAAATTCGCATACAGCCTTACCTATGCGAAATCGCATGCGAAATCGCGGCAAAAAACGCATGCGGAATCGAACCCGCATGCGATTTGCCTGCGGTGATTCGCCGGCGATTCCGCAACGCTATAGTGGAAACGGGCCCTCAAGGTATTAGAAAGAGGAAACCGCAGGACAGCCAGGCAATCTGCATTGTTGAAAAGAAAATAAATATGTCAGCCTCCATATCCCTCTCACTTCAGGTACCCTTTAACCCCCTTGGCGGTATGAAAAATACCGCCAGGGGGCAGCGCAGCAGTTTTTTTTTTATTTTATTTTTTTTTAATCATGTAGCGAGCCCAGGGCTCGCTACATGATAGCCGCTGCTCAGCGGCATCCCCCCAGCCCCGCCGATCGCGTCCGGCGATAGGCGATCAGGAAATCCCATTCAAAGAACGGGATTTCCTGGAGGGCTTCCCCCGTCGCCATGGCGACGGGGCGGGATGACGGCACCGACGTCAGCGACGTCGGGACGTCATTGGGAGACCCGATCCACCCCTTGGCGCTGCCTGCCACTGATTGGCCAGGCGGCGCAGGGGTCTGGGGGGGGGGGGCGCGCGCCGCACCGGATAGCGGCGATCGGGCGCGCGGCGGCGATCGGGGTGCTGGCGCAGCTAGCAAAGTGCTAGCTGCGTCCAGCAAAAAAAAAAATTTAAATCGGCCCAGCAGGGCCTGAGCGGCATCCTCCGGCGGCTTACCCCGTGTCACACACGGGGTTACCGCTAAGGAGGTTAACTAGATTACAGAGAGCACTATAAGCAAACCGAGAAAGGACAGCCACCGACACAATCGTTTACATTCATTTGTGCAAACACCATGCTTGATCGCGTCATTTTCTGTCCTGAAGCTTTGTCCAGGACACAACATGTAGTGTCCAGGATCGGCTAACTGACTCTTCCATGTCCGGCTTCCAGAAGTTACCAAATGCTTTTCTGTTTGCTTGCAAAGCATTTGAACGAGACTGCCTGAACTGCGTGGCAAAGGGAAAGGATCAGATTCTTGTGGCTGGAGAAGTTGTGTCAGTGAAAAAGGCAAATTTAATGCACAGTATTACAGTTGCTTTACAGCTCAGGGGTAATTTAGAGAGTGTGTGCATGGATATGCTAAATCCACACCAATGATAAGTAGGGTTTTAATTGTGAGCATGAGAAGAATATATAAACTCAATGCATGCAGTTACTTTAGGATTGATGTAATCTGCCTTCTTAAAACAGAAGGCAATTTGTGATAATTCAGCTTAAAGTGAGCAAATGTGGTTACCCACTATGCGCCGCTACTGAACACTGGTGTATAGCAAGCCTATAAACTTATAATTATTTCTGTTTTACTGGTCCAAACCCCTATCCCATAGAGCCATATCAATCCCTGCCATGCACGGACAACGACCAACAGTCCAAACCAGGCTGTCTGCATATGGGGTTGATGTGGCTGTGTAAAATTATAAGCTATAGGCTTGCTATACACCAGCAGATCTGGATTCAAGTCTGGCTTCGGGGGCACAAAGATGATTTGCATATTCAGTATTGATGCATTGTGGGTAACCTCATTTTTTTCATTTAAAGCTGATGTATCGCAAATACCTTCTGTTTTAAGACAGCAAATTTCACTGAGCGTTACGTTTTAGTAGGAGTGCATTTCAGTCTCTTTTATCCCCTTAGACTACCCTAGTGGTTTTGGGTCACCCCGAGCTGCTTGGGTATTCGGTTTAGGATTGATCTGAAGGCAGGATTTGGCACATATGCTAGTGCTACACATTTAGCCTCCACAATGTCTTATTCACACATATCACACTCAGGCACAGTGTTGAACAGACGATCTCGGCAGCCTGTTGCATTTGCTGGCTGTGAGAGCATCTCATGTCAGCCGTACAAAACGCACCACTAAGTAGTAATGAACATATTTACGTCTTCCACAAAGCACAAGACATATTGCCAACGTGTTAAAAAAATGGCCTGGGGGAAACAAGCAGATGTATCTGTAGACAGAGAAGCAGAGCTGTTCAATGTAAGTGAATGAAAACGAAATAAATATTATTCCAAACCACAGAAGACTTTCCACAACAAACTTGATGTCGGAAATATTTTAGTTAAAGTTTTTAATTTAAAAAAATGAGGTTCACTTTGTGCTGAGACTCTAGTAAGTAAAAGCCCAGCTTTGATTGGCAGCATCTCTCTATCTCTCTAACCCCTTCCCCCACTCCATTTCTCCATGCCATCCTGATTTAAAGGGAACCCGAGGTGAGAGGGATATGGAGGCTGCCATATTTATTTACTTGTAAACAATACCAGTTGCCAGGCAGTCCTGATGATCTTTCTGGCATAAGTAGCGTCAACACCTGGGAACAAGCATATGGCTAATCCAGTAAAACCCGAGTCAGCTGAGTCAGAATACCCGATTTGCTGCATGCTTGTTCAGAGTCTATGGCTAAATGTATCAGAGAGACAGGATCAGAAGCCGACAAAGGATTGGGTGATGTACACCATGGAAAAAATCCAAAGAGATAACGGGAGCCCAATAGCACAATGTTAGTTGTTTATTTTTAAGGAAAAAGGTGTCAATAAGAAATATACTCGCAAAAGTGGGTTGCATAAGGGGCAACCAACCACATGAGGCAAGAGGAGAGCACAAACCAGTCTCCACTCGGGCACCTCCAGGGACGGCTGGGAGCAAGGTGGTCACACTCTGGGGAAAAAAAAAAAAAAAAAAAGAAACCAGTACTACCAGTGGTAGAACCACCATAGACTAACTTCCTCCCCTTTCTAGAAGGTGGGGGTGGGGGTGGTGCTAGCACATCAAGGGTCAAGAGGCACCGAGGGTATGGTAAAAACTAGGTTAAGAACAAGTAAAATCTAAAATAATAGAGGTGGCTTACCTCTCAAGACAAGTGAAGTTTTATTTGCACAGGTAATGAGTTCCGTGGATACATGTCCAAAAGCCACAAAGCTCAGGGCGCTGCCATCTGGAGTAGGGAAGGAATTTTTCACTGTAAAGGCTAATTGGGCCACGCCTTGTAAAGATTTTCCAACTTTCTCTGGATCAAATGGGATAGGTTCGGGTTAAAGTGGACCCAAACTAAAAATACAAGATTTCAAAATAAAATCTATTTTCTAAATTATAATAATAAATAGCAGCCTTTTTTCAGCTGCATGACGACAAATATAAAATATTTTACATTTAATGGAGGAACCCCTCCCTTACTTTCATTTTGCCGGGACAGAAACCGGCAAACTGGTGAGTAGCAGGTGTCTGGCAATGGAGGAATTGCTAATGGCTGCCACCTGTATAACCCTAGTTATAAAAGAGAAGGGTGAAAAGCATGCACTGAAATGCTCATAGGCTTGAAGGAGTGTTTATTTATCTTTGTATGTGTCAGAGTGGTGCAACTAGATATTTTGAATTAAAAAAATGTTTGGTTTGGGTCCGCTTTAAGAACAGTGATTTTTTTTTCCTGGTCCAACTTGAAAAATTGATGCGTGTATGGCCATCTTTAGTCTACATCCTGAATATGAGGCTCAGTTTAGGGTTTTACACTGTATCACACTAGAAAAGCAAATGTGATCGGAAATCTCCCTCAAAGGACACTTAAGGTGAGAGGGATATGGAGGCTACCATATTGATTTGCTTTAAAGGAATACTATGGATACCCAAGTGTTCTAAAATGACAATGTACAAATAATGTCTAAGTAGCTGTGTAAACATTTTCCTACCTTTCATGTTAAATAGAGGCAAAAGCTGTAATTTATTGAGCGTAGGATTTAGCTATATTGGGACAAATCAATTGCAGAAGGGGTGTCTGCTTCAATGCACAGCCAGAGTTGCATATCAGACTACAGAAAGCAAATATCAAACATATCAAACTCTAAAAGCAAAAACAATATGAAAAAGCTGTTACAATTAGTTACATTTCCTCTGCTCTCTTCAGACACTTCAGTCAGAAACAGAGCTCCCAACAGCTGCAGCTCCTGTGTCCTGTCTCTCTCTGTCACACACAGAGTTACACATAGAGTTAACTGATCAAGTGTGAGGGGAATTTCCCCTCTCCTCATGGCTCAGTCAGCCGTCAGTTTTGGCGTCAGTAAACTTTGAATGTATTTTGCTAACAGTAAACAAAGAAGTTGCTACTAAAATGTATACACCAGTACTTAGCAGCACTTTCCAAACAATTTCTGTGTCAATTGAAAAAAATATGTGAATCGATAGTATTCCTTTAAGTAATGCCAGTTGCCTGGCTTCCCTGCTGATCCTCTGTCTCTAATACTTTTAGCCGCAGACCGTGAAAAAGCATTCAGCAGATCACTACTGCAGCCACACAGATCAGCAGGGCTGCCAGGCAACTTTTATTGTTTAAAAGGAATTAAACATGGCAGCCTCCATATTCTTCTCACGTCAGTTGTCCTTTTAAATGAAAGGCTGGAAGAGATCGACTTGATTAGACTAAAAACATAGCAACCTAAGGCAATTTACAGTAAATGTATTAAAAAAAAAAAAAAAAAAAAACTTCACAAAATCAGTATAGAGATTTAGTGAATTAAACTTTTTATCCCAAAGAATGTAGAAAGGGCAAGTGGACATAAGAAGCAAGTGCAGGAGAAGTTTCACCACCAGGGTATTTTATGGTATGAGTGATTAAGATTTGGAATATCCTGCTGCACAAGGCTATAATGGCTAAATCAATATCAGGATTGGACACATTTCTTCCAGCTAATATTCTATCCACGGTTATAAGTACTGAAGATTAGCATAGAAATATTAATCCTGGCAGGCACAGGTCCAGCTGCCCCGGTGAGCCCCGGCATAGTTTACTTCATTGTGTGTAATGTAATGGTTACCGGCTCATTTCTCCTGCATGAGGACTGTTGGAGTTTGAGTGAGGCTGGACCATGTAACGAGGAGTCTAGGTGGGCACCAGGAAAGGAAGGAAGTGAGAGGACTTGTGGGGAACCAGCAGAAGGAATAACCTTTCATCAAGCAGGCAGACAAATGACAGCGCTCAAGGCTGCACCTGAAATGAAAACCAACAGAGGCATGCAGAGCCCCACTGGGGCTAAATACATGCCTTAAATGCAAAACGGATGCAATTATGTACGAATTCTAAAAAAAATTTGAATACAGATTGAAGCAATGAACGCAGATAGCAAGCAATGGGCAGCGCTCACAGGCTGCAAGTGAAGTGAAAGCTCCAGAGATATGCCCAGCCCCTTGGGGCTAAATACACACCTTGAATACAAATCAGATGCAAATTATGTGCTAACACTAATCTAAATTCTAAAATTTGAATGCAAGCTGACACCCCTGGAGGCAGCTAGCCTGAAGTATACTTAAGTTTTGTACAGCAGAAGGAAATGGCAGCGCTTCCAAACAGACGCTGCACCTGAATTGACTACCTGCACAGGTATGCAGAGCTCAAATAACGGGCAGGTTACACACCTTGCATTCAAAACAGGTACAGTAAAGGGGGGCTTGATTTGTATTCAAGGTGTGTATTTAGCCCCAAGGGGCTGGGCATATCTCTGGAGCTTTCACTTCACTTGCAGCCTGTGAGCGCTGCCCATTGCTTGCTGTCTTCTGAACAAATGTGTATACCATTTATGGCTAGCTGCACCAGGTAAGGATTATGATTTTAATTTTAGACTAGCTAGGGTTCACTGTTGGATATGTTTCACTGTTGAATATGTTTCACTGTTACATTAGTTTGAGGTTTTAACCTTTTTTTTTTGGACAATTTTCATTGTTCTAACATGCTTCACTTTTTTATGTTTCACTGCTAGATTAGTGGTTAGTTTCTCTCCTATGGGGCACGTCACCGCCGTTGGAGAGTCTATTAGGGATAATTTGTGCACAACTTATGCTGAAGCTAACGCCCCCCTTTACTGTACCTGTTTTGAATGCAAGGTGTGTAACCTGCCCGTTATTTGAGCTCTGCATACCTGTGCAGGTAGTCAATTCAGGTGCAGCGTCTGTTTGGAAGCGCTGCCATTTCCTTCTAATGAATGCAGATAGCCATAAGTTTACTTCAATATGTACAGCGGGAGACATGGCAGCACCTTCAGACGGTGGTTGTACCCGAATGATCTATCTGTATGGATGTGCAGAGCTCCAGAAACTGGACAACATTACACAACTAGCAACTAGTACTCAAAGCATGTATAACAAAGGAGAGCGTTAGCTTCAGTAAATCATTTGTGCACAGATTATTCCCTACTGGACTTCCCCACGGTGATGTCTGACCCTCACGGGGAAGACCTAGCACTATTTATGATCAGCAGCACAAGGTAAAATTATGTTTTTATTGTTAGATTAGTGCTAGGTCTTCCCCGTGAGGGTCCGTCAACCCCTGTCTGAAGGCGCTGCCATGTCTCCCATTGTACAGAAGGAATAACCTGACAGTCATTCTAGCCCTTTACTCATTCCTTCGAAGCTAAAGTGGGACTTTAACACTTGCAGATTATTTGAAGAGAAGTTCAGATGATTCACACTTGACTAATCAGGAGGATTCCAGAGCAAATAAATTGGGCGTGAGGCACGCCTGTTGTTTTGGGCCCCACCTTAGGCTGAAATGCTATGGCAGTGCCTAGTATGGGCTAGCAGTGATGTCACACAGGGAGCCTGGCTTGCAGAGCTCAGCTGTAGTATAGCCAAGCATCATTTGGCTCTAGCAGCACGGGAGTGTTAAAGAGGAGCTGCCAGCCATACTATCATGGAGAAAAAAAAAAAAACATAAGTAGATAAATACTTCCCCTACTTACATAACATATGTATTGCATAACTACTTACATAACATATGCACTGTCCACATTTTTATTGTAGCGATTTTTCTATAATAAAAAAAAAAAAAAACCTTAGGATTTGACTGTCTATCTTGAAGCCAATCCTGACAAGTGTATTGTCTCAGCCTGAAAAATATTGGCCAATCAGAGAGGGCTAGAGGTGTGGGAGGGGAAAACAGGAGGGAAAGAGGCTTCAGCCAGTCAGGCTGCATTAGTTCTGTGAGGAGAAAGTAAGGAAGAAAAAAAGAAAACCCAGCATGCCCTGCAATTTCCTTTGTGTGGAAATGTACCAAATAAGAGTCCGGTAAACTGGGGAATTATGTTTTATGAAGAAAAGTAATAGAGATTTTAACTTTTGAATTGCCTGGTTAGCATCCCCATTACTTGTTTACCAGATAAAAATAAAGAACTGATGTTTGATTTTACGCCCCACAGTTACACATTAAGCCCCAGTGACAATTGAAATTGGGCACTCAGCTGTAGTATAACCGAGTGCCTGGGGGAAAGGGAGGGACTTTGAGCACTGGGATTTTGGCTACAGCATGTGCAAACCTTTAAGTTAGAGCGCAGGCCGCTCTGCTATCCTATAGCTGAGCAAAGGGGGGGGGGAATTGGTACCACTTAGTGTTGGGTGTAGTTGTTGAGATTAGACTACAATATGGGATAGTACAATATCAGGAACATCTCGCACCCATTTTACAAAGTGCCCCTTTTAAATGTAGGCAGAGGTTCCAGTGGAAGTTTAAAGAACATTATCTTGCAAATTAGGTTGGGTTTACTAATGTAGATGTACTATACATGAATGGTTTTCATAAAAGCGATACTTAACTGGAATAAATTGCCTTCTCTTCTAAATCCCACCCACTTGTCATCTTAGTGCAGGTTCCATAGCAATCAAAAAAGCCAATCCTGGAGTGTCACTGGACCCTGCCCCTCCCCTTCCACATAACCATGTTCACAGCCCACCTATGCCTCACATGTGACTTACCACATGCACACACACTTTCTTTTGGTGTAATGGGTTGGATGGAAGTATTCTTTAGTCTGGTAGTGACAGGGTGCTTCCATATGTGCCAAGCACATGCCAAGATACAGAGGGGGCCACAAAAGGGATTCTGAGGAAGGAAAGAAAGCGGGCAGAAGCATGGACAGCAGGCCTGAACGATTTTAGGAAAAAATTGAATTGAGCGATTTCTGTCCAAAATTACGATTTCTATTCGATTCACAATTTCCTTCAAATCAAGCTTTGTTCCCCCCCTTTGTGCCTGTTTGTTCCCCCTCTGTCCCCCTGTCTTTTCTTGCGCCCCCTTTGCCTCTTCATGCCTCCTCTGGGTCTCTCTCTTGCCTCCTTTGTGTCTCTGTGCCCACTCTGTTTCTCTCTGTGCCCCCTCTGTGTCTCTCTTTGTGCCCCCTCTGTCCCCCAAGTTGCATCAGTTCTGGACATAGCTTCAAGCACGAGTCCAGCGATGCCAGTCTATCCACTTTGCCTCCTGCAGGCTCTAATGCACGGCATACGTCCTGTATATCATGTGACATACAGCAACCCGAAGTTTTGCTAAGCACAAGAGGCGGCAGAGTGCGATAGAGGATGGAAGGTATGTCCAACGCTGCGGGCCGCACGCACTGGGAGTTTGGGAAAGTTTGAAGGCGCTCCTTCAAACTTCCACATGTGGAAATGACGTGATCGCGATATTTGCCGCTTTGACGATTCTGAAATTGTGATCTTGGTGATTGTGATTTCGATTTGAATTCGATTTATCTTTCAGGCCTAATGGACAGGACAGTAAAGCTGCTACTATGCAGCCTAAATGCTTTGTAACCCAGTAGCACACACACAAAGGTTTGCAGTCCCAGCCTAAATCTTATCAGACCACGATGGTCACTTACTTTCTGGGAAACAGCGTACCTGCTAACCATCTCCATTTGTACTAGACAATGACAATTTTCTCTTCTTTACAACAGGTGGCGCTACAGAGAACCCCCATAGTTGGAGAACAAACTAGTATTCCCTAGCCCAGATCACACAGGATCCTGACCTCTCTATGCTTTCAGATTAGGCCTATTTTGTCATCAGTTCACATCCCAGCTATGTAACTTAATGGGAAACAGAGGTTGACCTGAAGTCACCCTGAACTTGGAATGAAGTTGAACAGAAGCTGAACTGAAGGCATCCTTACCTGAACTGCTTAGCTGAAGCCAAAATCCTGTGTACATTACCCCTTAAGATGTGAAACTGTTAAGCACCATAGTATGGGAAAGGTTTTCTTACTTCCCAAAGAATATAAACTGATAGTCATTCATCTTCAACACGGACTGACATTATACTGGAACTTCTGTTGAAAAATTAATGGGCCATGCTGATATCACTAATGCCTTATTTCTGCTAATTGAAAAGGCTAAGGGGTTTATATCTTGTAAGCGTGACAGGAGCCATAAAATATGTATTGATAGGTGTATGTCATCATAAAGAAGATATATCTATCACTTTTTGCAAAATGAAATAATCTATTTACTGTTCAAGATCACTGTAGAGACTCTTACCCAGAAGCCTTTGCTGCAGCACTGAGTCATGGCAGGAGAGGTTGGTGCTGCTCTTTTGTGACACTCATTAACCCCTGCAATGTCAGCAGGACAATGCAGCTCCTCTCTCCACGAACCAGGACAGAATAGAACCTGCAGCTGCTCGGTTCATAATTAGCTTAATTAATCTTAGCACTACATGGGAGCTGTAATACGGTTTGACAACACCGGAGAGTTAGGAAACGTGTGGATTTTGCAGCAGTTGCAACGCATTCTAACACCATGCGTTGTAGAACGTTTAAAATGACTTTGCTTGATCAGTGTCTTCTAGAGTACTTCATGGTCTTTGCACAAGCAACCCATTGCTCTGTAATGTGTGAAAAAAAGAATACTGTGCAAATTACTTAGAGGAGCTGTCAACCATACTATCTCAGAAAAAAACAAAAAAATAAGTAGATAAATAACTTGCTCTACTTACATAACATATGTATTGCACTGTCCACATTTTGATTTTAGTGATTTTTCTCCAGAAAAAAAAAAATCCTTAGCATTTCCCATTTTAACTGTGGCTATTTTGAAGCCAATCCTGATGTAATTTCCTCCCTTACTCTCATCTGCCTGATTTGCCCGCCCTTCGCTATAGAAAGTGCATTGTCTCCACATAAGAAATATTGGCCAATCAGAGGAACAGAGGTTTGGGAGGGGAAAACAGGAGGGAAAGAGACTTCATTCAATCAGGCTGCATTAGTTAAGTCTAAGGGGAAGTAGAGAAGCAAGAAAGACAACCCAGCATGTCCTGCAACTACTTTTTTGTGTACCACATTTTGTGTGCACCAAATAAGAGTCAGGTAAACTGGGGAATGATCATTTCTCAACAAGAAAAGGAATAGTGATTTTAACTCTTCGATTGCCTGGTTAGCATCCTCCTTATTACTTGTATTCCTGACAATTACACGTTAATATAGCTACATAATTAAAATATTCCACAGATTTTATCACCTCATCAGATGGTGAGACCAAGTAACAGCACTATATGGTACAGGGGGTCTTCCAACACCTACAGCTAGCCCTGAGAATGATAAATAACCTCCTCCTCCCCCTAACAAAAACACTGGTGGAGGCCCCCATGAATAATGACAGCTATAAGCCACAGTATAAATGAGAAGTGTAATGGAAAAAAATATAATTTATTCATGCACGTTAAGACCACACGTTTCAGGGGTCTTGGCCGCTTCCTCAGGTCAATACAAGTGCCTGAAATGCAATCATTTTGAGCAAGAGAACGAGAGTGACCAACCAACCAGCATATGCAGCAACAGTCTGGGACACCAAGCGGGGACGGTTTATTTTCCTGCAGGCTCGGACGGTGGTCGCAGGTTCTGCAACCCACCCTTGTAAGTTTATATACACATACACCTATCTTCTATATCAATCCACCCTGCAGTTCCGCACCATAGGGCTTCTGGTTTCTTTCATCTTACAGACACTTAGAGGTTATAAGTAACCATCAAGAATAAAAATATTAGCTACTCCTCTCCCTGTTACCCTTTCCATTGAAAAATGAACATGCTTGGCTATTGCTGGAACGCAAGCAAATCTTCCATGATTGTTTTTCTGTCTACGGTTACAACAACTGGTGTGCCCAGAGGAAAACTACACAAAACATGAGGAGGACATACAAACTCAATGTAGATAGTGTCCTGGCCCAGATTCAAACCAGGGACCCAGCACTGCAAAGCAAGAGTGCCATTTTCTACACTGCTCTGCCATCCAGATGGAGACAACACAAAAAATAAAATAAAAAAGGTTTTTAAACCTTTTGAAGATGCCATACCAGTAAGAGCTACTGCCTAAAATGTTCTTGAAATATCTGCGAACATGAGATGCCAGTTAACCAATCTAATGAGAATTGGTGGGGAGTCCTGCACTACATACACACGATAGAGGACACTTGGCCAAGGAGACTATTCAGGTCTGTCCCGGCTGAGAATCTAGCATGTTCAGGTGTCCAGCAGTGTCACAAGGATCTGGCATACTGGGTCTTTAGCAAGAGCTATGCCCACACTCTGCCCACAGGAACCAGCTTCTTTGCCCACTACACCCTCATCCCATTATCCTGCACAAAGCACTGAGCTTGAGCCTGAAAATCAACACCGATTGAAGGCGTATCCAGCTTAACACTTATTCTATTTTAAAATACATTTCACAGTTTAATGGACAGTTTAAAGCGGACCTGGACTCAGAACTGCTCTAAAGGATATGCAACAGCATAATAATACTTTACAGAAAAACATTTTTGTTACAGCCGATACAAATCCTGAAACAAGTCTGCAGTGTGTCTACTTCTTGCTTTCATGGAAACAGACATATTGTTGACATCCTGTGTTTACAAATTAGTTGCTCTGCCGTGACAGAGGAGATTCCTGAGCTGACACAGCTGAAATATCAAATTACACTGATGATTAGACACAGATGAGGGGGTAATAAGGCTAAACTATCTAAAAGACATGCATTTCTCTAGGTTTTTCTCCTGTGCTGTTCAGGTCCACTTTAACCCATACTTGGCATTCTGAGCAATCCTAGCTGATAAGGCCCTGTGGGAAAAATCAGCACTAGCTAAAGTTTGTCTGTGTCAACAAAGAGCATGGAATGCTGTAGACAGTCAGACCGAAAATCATCATCTACAGGCTTGCCATGGAAAAATGTAGTTTACCCAGGGGTCATTTCTGCTACGTTCTGGGAAGAGTTAGCTTCACATATATCTCAGGGAACCCTGCCTGAGGTCTTTATACTTGTACATTATTTTCCACAGAAGTCTGCAATGTGCTAAAAATATTACCACAGAGGTCTGTCTAAGTGTAAGAGAAGAAAGAACAGAATGTTACAAATTGGTGCAAATAGAATACAACCTTCCCTTCCTTTATTTTGCCTTGCACTGCAATGTTCCCCACTGTCAGTACATAAACTGCATGCAGACTCACTGTCATTGCCAGGCATGTTAAGTATGATGGTTTGGTTCCTGGAAAGTGTATTTCATACCTTTCCTTATAAACAAACATATATTCTTATCAGGTGCAAGAAAAAAGGGCGGCAGGAAAAAAAGGCCCAGCTGGATAACGAAATGGCGCCGGTGGATAACGAAATGTCATATCGATAAACATCGGTGTCAAACTTGGTTAACGATAAATACAGTTTTTAAAACGGACGGGAAATAACGAAAAGACATTAACGTGGTGGTGCCTAACCCTAACCAACCCCCGATGGTGCCTAACTCGAACCAACCCCCGATGGTGCCTAACCCTAGCCACCCCTCCGATGGTGCCTAACCTCCAGGTGGTGCCAAACCACTCCCTCTGCAGAGACACCCCTTTACACATAGAAACGATAATATCTTTGATAACATAAAATCTGTACATACTAACAAAATAATAAGACAAAAACTAGAACGCTGCAAGCTTCTAAAACAATAACATACTTCAAAAACTTTAATGTTCTAATGTTAACGATATTTATTGCGGACCCTTTTTTCTGCTTTTTTGACGTATTAACAATACTTCTTGTCCACCCTCACCCGACACCCTTTTTTCTTGCTACCTTGTTATCTTATCCTATTTAAAAAACTGAATGCGACTAAAAATTAATTTTCTATTGTAATTCATAGTTCACTACAAATTTCCAAATTGGAATGCAAGCTCAATTGCACAGTCTGCCTTGAAGCTTCCTCTTTCCTACTCAAGTACAGTAGAGTCTCAGTTATCCAGCAGTAATAGGGATCGGCTGATGCTGGATAAGTGTGCATTCTGGTTACCTGAGACTCAATGTTAAAAGTAGGCCTAGCTAATACAGTATTATACCCCACTCTATATACATACCATGAATTCTGTAGTAGCCCCCTGGCGTTCTATTTCCCCAGGATTTTCGTGCAAAAAGTGGTTCAATTAATTTCCAATAATTTTCAACCAATTTTTTTTTTGCAATTTTTTTTTATATTGAATTCAATACAGGTTATTGTATTGAATTCAATTTAAAAAAAAGTGTTTGCTGTGAGATTTTGATGATGCTGTGTGACACTGGTGCCATTAACGCCGATCGACGGGGGACATGTGATCGCCAAGGGAGAAGCAAAATCCGCCAAGGGACATGAAAGAAGGCACTGGGGAAGCTATCAGTGGTACGCGACGAGGGATCAGCATTCCAATGGTGAGTATAAGACTCAGATGTATTAGCCAGATGTGCAGCCAGGTATAGTTAGCCAGATGTGCAGCCAGGTATAGTTAGCCAGATGTATTAGCCAGGAATAGTTAGCCAGATGTATTAGCCAGGTATATAGGGAGCAAGATGTTTGCCAGGTATATAGGGAGCAAGATGTTTGCCAGGTATATAGGGAGCAAGATGTTTGCCAGGTATATAGGAGACAGATGTGCAGCCAGGTCTAGGGAGTCATATGTATAGGGAGCCAGGTTTGCGGGTGCCTCTGCCCCCCCCCCCCATTGCTGTGGCCGGGTGTCCCTTCTGTGGGGGGGGCTCACCTTCTGTGCTGGCTGGTAGTGGCCGGCGGGGATCCCCTCTGTGGGAGGGGGGGGAATCCCCATACTGTGCATGCGGGTGGGTATCCCCTTCTATGGGGGCTAGCCGTGGTCGGTCGGGGACACCCCCTTCTGTGGTGGGAGGAAGGTGGGTGTCCCCATCTATGCGGGCAGTGGGTGGCCTCTCCCTCCTCTTCCCCCATCCCTCCCTGTCCCCCGTGTCCCCCCCCCCATCCCGTGTCTCCCCCCTGTCAGAAGCCCTGATCTACTCACCTGAGGGCTTTCTCCTGCGGCGGAAGCGGCGCGCCTCCTCCTCCATCGCGAAGTCTAGTGTTCTTTGTAATTACAGTACGCAGCTTGGTGACGTCACCAAGCTGCGTACTGTAATTACACAGACCGGGACTTCGGCGATGGAGGAGGAGGGTGTCTATCGCGGCCGGCGCAGGAGTAAGCCCTCAGGTGAGTAAAGCAGGGCTTCTGACGGGGGAGACACGGGATGGGGGGGGGGGGGGGACACACGGGGGACAGAGAGGGAGGGATGGGGGAAGAGGAGAGAGAGGCCACCCACAGCCCGCATAGAAGGGGACACCCCCTCCCCCCGCACAGAAGGGGGTGTCCCCGACCGGCCAAGACCAGCCCCATAGAAGGGGATACCCGCCCCCCCCCCGCACACACAAAAGGGGTCACCGCATGCACAGTACGGGGATCCCCCCCCCGGCCCCCCGCACAGAGAGGATCCCCGCACCAGCCACCCGCCGGCAAAGAAGGGGAATCCCTACACAGCCCCACACATTCTCTGCCCAGCCGGCTGCACAGGGATTCCCAGGGTGGCTGGATGCTAGTTCTGTATGCTGTGGGTAGCACAGATCGCTACCCACAGCGTGCTGACAGGCATCCAGCCATCCTGGGGAATCCCTCTGATGAGGGAAAAGTGCAGCCGGCGGGAAAGAGAAACAAGAAATCTCCCTGGCGGTATTGACGAGCTCAGCTCGTCAATACCGCTTTCAGCAAGTTTTTCCTGGACGAGCTGAGCTCGTCAATACCGCCAGGGTGGTTAAATACAATAATCATGGATGGATTTCAGGCAAGGCCACAAAGGCCATGGCCTAAGGCACCAGGAAAGCAAGGGGCGGGCTTTGGGCAGCAGGATGGCAGTAGCAGTTAGCCTGCCGCACATTTGTCCTGCTACATAGAGTTTGCACATAGCGGTGGGCAGCTACCAGCTGCATCTGGCACTTGGGATGAAGGGCAGCAAACTGGTACTTACAGTGATCTCTGAGCTGCCTGCACTCCCCGAATGTGCTGGTTGCCAAGGAGCTTACAATCTAATCTCTGCCATCATGTCACTAACTCCTCACAGGAGCTTATAAAGTAATCCCTGACATCACTTTACTAATTGTTCTCAGAGGAGCTTACAATGTAACCTGCCATGTTGGGGTGGAGGTTTAGGGTGCTGTTGGTCTGGAGGCAGCAGGTGATAGTGGGCCTTGGGTGGTAAAAAGTACAAATCTGGCCCTGACAGTAATTGAGGGTATATTAACTTTGGGGGTGCCATGGAACCCAGTCTTTAAAGCAAACGTGAAGTGAAAATAAACTTATGAGATAATAAATTGAATGTGTAGTACAGCTATGAAATAGAGCATTAGTAGCAAAGAAAAGTCTCATTGTTTTCCAGTACAGGAAGAGTTGGAAAAAAAATAACTTCAGTTATCTATGCAAAAGAGCCTCTCTGAGCTATACGACCCATTTTGTATGTGGGCATCAATCAACTGCCAATACCACCCCCCCCCCTGCTCCTCCTGGTGCTTTATTGACAAATTTACGCCTTTTCTGGACCAATGTTCAATTGATTTTTAGTTTGATATCAATCTAGAAAAGCTCCAGTTTAAAAAAAAAATTTAATTTCTAATCGAATGTCTAATCTATGAAAGCATTGCTAGGTGTATAGTCTTTACATAAATGGCCACAACTGGTACATAGCTGATGGTCTGTATTACTGGGATACACAGCAGCATTCACACTAGCTGATGCTGCATGAGACAGCAGCTGTTTGCTTAACACTATCTCATTCACAGGCAATACAAGAAGACCAGTGTACGGATACACAGCCGCAGAACAGAATGAATTATATATGATCATCTGTGTCGAATTGTCTAACAGAATGTACCAGGATGTGTTTGTGCCTGCCTGTCTTTCATATTTATAGCACACTGACGGGTGTAAACATCAACACAAATAGAGTTTTGTCGTTATGTTAATCTGACTTTCCCAAAGCTGAACGTGTTCTTTGCACGGCTACTATAGATGGTGGTTTGTCCATCAGTGACCATCAACAGTGCCTCACTCTGCCCCGTTCACTCTGCCAAATACGGAGCTAGCTGTTCACAGTAAAATTTGATTGGCTATTTCTCCAGACTTTGCCAATAGCCGTAAAACATAACTGCCTTCCTACCAGTTAAAGCTGCATAAAACGAGCCATATGTAGGTCCATAACATCATAATTCTGTAAGTGATCAAACACGCTCTGAGTGGAAATTTGGAAATCAGAAACCTTGTTTCACTTGAGCTCAGACTCCAACAGGAATCTCCTCCTATGCTGAAAGCAGAGCAGCACCGGCCCTTCATTCCACCATCACGCCCGACCTGGCCACTTTTTCATGCCTCCAGGCTGGAAAAAAATTCTGGGGAGAACACTGCAATGCTGTGCATCTGTTGATCCCCCACCACACCTTCCTCTGTCCACTCAATTAAAATTCAAGTTGGCCATACCTAGATTTATATCATCACCATGGGCCTAATGCAGGCAGTGTATGGCAATTTATTTTCCCAGTGCCAACGCTATGCTAGTATTACACAGCTTGATGCAGTACAATGCTGTGCATCTGTAGATCCCCATCATTCCTTCCTCCGTCTGATCAACAAAAATTAGAGGTGACCACACACAGATCAATACTGTCAATATAATTGAAGAGAAATCCAGAGCCCAATATGGTGTAGTATGTCAAGACAGATTGAATAATTGAGACCGTGAGATGGTAATACTCACAAACATGGGTTACCGCTCAGGTAACCACTCAATAGGCAGGTGAGGAGATTAGACCTGTCCTCACTCAGGATTAAGAAGTCGCTCTCTGTAGATAGGAGAAAAAGGGTAGATTACCCTTCCACCTGGGGTGGACTTTAATATACTGGTAGGTGAACAGAGGCGCCAGTAGAATAAAAGTACCTAAAATTTTTAAAAATTGCTGGGAAGAAGTGGTGGACTTGCCTTCGTAAAAACAGACACCAAGGACTGTGATTAAATAAATAAATACACATTTGTTGAAGCTACCCCAAGGATGCAACGCGTTTCGCGGGCACAGTCCACTTCTTCAGGCAATAAACAGGGGATAAACAACAGCAATTCTGTTATAGCAAGCAGAGCGCCTCTGTCAATATGAACACGATGCAGGCAATTTTGCAGGTAATAACTCCACTTGTTTACCCATTAGCACCATGCTCATTAACATGTTAAGCGAGCATTACCTGAGCATGACAACTTTACCAGGATATATTGCATCAGACATATTCTACCACTGATCAACTCTTCCAGTGACCTATGAACATATCCGATCAATTTATAGACAGTTTATCAATCTAAATGGCCATTGGGCATGGTGGTAGATGTTCATGGAGAAGGCAAGCCACAATGGAACAGTGACCACATAGAATTGGATAGCATGATACTGATCATCAATTACTGCTTCCCAATCAATTTCCAATAAGGGAGCGATTGATTGCTTGCTGAATCAGACCATTATTTTATGTATGGGCTTATGTTACCACCAATCGTCTTGTACTTTGGCTGTACTGTGGTTGCTGTTTCAGTGCTTCTCCCTGGCACGAGGGCAGAACGTTTACCAAAGCCCTTAACAAAAGGTCCATTCCCGACACCTAAAAGGTCTCTCTCTCTCCCCCCCCCCCCCCCCCCAATAAAAAAACAAAACAAAAAACAAAACACGTAAATCCTTTACTAACCTCAACCTCCCTCCCTGGCATTATTCCCTTCCTAATATCCAGAAAGATCCTTCTAACCGCAACACTTAATGACTAACCTCCCTATATTTCCTGACACCAACATGTATGCCTCAACCAATATTCACTTTCCTCATTCATATCTTCAGCCCTGGGTGGCCAATAGTACACAACTGTAGCTAAATGGCAGTACTTGATCCTACCTCCCGTGACGCAGATGTAGTCAAACTCAGGAGCCCAAAACTACTGTCTAACACAGGGGTCTCAAACTCAATTTACCTGGGGGGCTGCAGGAGGCAAAGTCAGGATGAGGCTGGGCCGCATAAGGAATTTCACAATCGCGGCACATCGCCGCCTCTGCCTGTCCCTCTCACTCTTCCTTCACAGAGAGGGGCGGTGATCCGTGCGGCGATTGACGTCAGGAGGGGCAGAGCTGAAGCTGAAAGCTCTGCCCCTTCCAGGAAATGCCTGCGGATTGCCCCCCCAGGCGATTTGGGGGCTCTGCAGCCCTCGTTTAGCGGCGGGGATGCGGCGGATTACTTGGGAGCACTGAAGCGAACTATAAGGAAGCTTTTGCCAGCAAGGGCCACAAAATATTGTATCGAGGGCCGCAAATGGCCCGCCGGCCGCGAGTTTGAGACCCCTGGTCTAACACATTTACTCTATATACACTGATCTAATTTGCAGTGATCAGGTTGAGATAAGTAACAGCAGAAATAAGCTGTTGGAACAATTGGAATTCCCTGAAGAATATGTATGTGGGGCAGACGGAAGTAGCTATTGTGAAAGGAGTATTTTAAATTTCTTCGCAATAGTGGTCCTTTAAATATATGTTGTTATTTTGGAAGGTTATGTAACATTTACATAGTGCTATATAGTACAGCTTCAAGTTTCAAGGCCAATTTGTTTAGTTCTTTGGGTAATTATCTGCCCACGCCACTATTTCATATCTCCTGGTGATAGATTAAGGTGTTTAAATGGGTTTATAGCTGCATATAAAGTAAAGCAGTCAATGGACAGCTTGTATATCACTTTAAATGTGCTGCCCCATCAAAAATAACGCAACACAGCCAATCTTGTCTAAACCACTGACAACAAAAGTGAGTACACACTTAAGTGGAAACATGTTGCCAAATTAGACATTTAATGTTCAGTTAACAGAACAAGTGCAAAACAAGGAAGCTTTAAAGGAATCACAAGGCAATAACAAACTGATGAGTTAAATTGTACCTATCCTCCTACTCCTAAAAATGACTTAAGATATCCCACAGTTTTATTGTGTATTTAAATCTACTTTTTAAATGTTTACTGTTTTATGGTCTCTGCTCAATGATACATTAACTGAAGTATGCCAGAGCTAAAAATCTATAAACTATTGACCCCTTTTATCCATTTCCTGCACTCAGATACCATTTTCTGCTTGGAAAGGGTTTTTGTTTTGTTTGTTTTAACAAGGGTTTTTATTGAAAGTTTGCGACAGTACAGATAAAGTCATAGGCAATGTGGGCTGAAGAGTTTTACAAGTCATTAAAGTATAGTCAGTAAAACATAGACCTTATCAAAACAGTAAACAAAAAAAAAAACAAAAAAACTGAAAAATAAATAAAAGGCAGAAGAAAAAAACCTAGAAACCTAGAAACCCAGAACATAAAACTAGTACAAAAGTAGGACAAAAACCAGGGAAAAAATATATGTATACTAAATCAGGTGCATCCATGGTGAAGGGGCATCTTGTGGATTGTGCCCCCTTTGTACCTCATGCCCCCTTGTACCTCTTGTGTCTCCCTGTGTCCTCCTTTGTCCCCCAGGTGTCCACCTCTATCCTCCTTGTGTCTCCTCCATGCACCTTTGTGCCCCTTTGTGTCCTCCGTTTGTCCCAGTGTCCTCCTCTGCATGGGCACAGTGCAGGAAGTCTGTGACATTGCAGCGGGTTGGAGGTTCGCATTGGCAGGCATTCACAAGTCAGGATTGGACTAGGATTTGGACTAGAAGACGCAGTGACTTTTCCTCCCCATTTTTGGAGGGAGAAAAAGTGAGTCTTATAGTCCAAAAAAATACAGTAATTGCCTCCTCAAAAAAAAGAAAAGGATAGGTTTCTTTCCAAATCCCCAGTATCTAAAGCCCCATCTACACGATCCGATTCTTTGTGCGATTCGATTACGATTCTATTTACGATCCGATTAAATCTGACATGTTCGACCGGGAATCGATTCGCTTCAACTCGATTTGCTATTGTTTTGCAATGGCAAATTGAATTGAATCAAATATAGATCGGACATGTCGGATTTAATCGTAAATAGAATCGTAATCGAATCGCACAAAGAATCGTATCGTGTAGATTGGGCTTAATGCCTAGTACACACCATACAATTTTCTGTTAGATTATTTTCTGTAAAGTACTGGTAGAGAATGGTCATTATCTCTGGTGCATTGTCTTCTGGTTATCTCCTGCTGAGTAGAACAATGCCTAATTGCTATGCAGATAGATAGTTAGATAGATAAATCTAATGCTGGGCATACACGGATCGACTCCCGCCGCATCCCCGCACGGCTGTCCGAATCGATTCTCGCTTGTCCCCGTGGGCGCTTTCAAGCCGGGAATCGATCCGTACCTGTCGGATATTATCAATCGAGCCATCAGCGGCTCGATTGATAAGCGAAGGTCGACCCGTGTATGCCCAGCATAACTGAAAATTGTATGGTGTGTACCTAGCATAATACATTTTTGCTATTGACCAATCATTCCAATCCCTGTGATACTTATGAAGAGTGTTAAGCATTGTATGATGGATTAGGTCCATGATGCATAGATCTTCTACTCTAGTCAAAACCAAATTAAACGGGATGGTAGCGTGTTTCCAACTTCTGGCTATGGCCCATAAGATTGAGCCAATGAAGACATAGTAAACCCTCCATCTTTTAGGAATTTTGTGGTTAAGAGCGAAAAGTAAAGCCTGCTGAGTTGTTAGTTCGACTGCTACACCTTTTAGATTTTTTTTAGACCTTCCTTAAATTTACTCCATATGTCGGCAGTAACCTGACAATTCCAAAAAATGTGAAAGAGAACCTTCCTCCTCACAAGCCCTAAAGCATAAGGGTGATATTAATGGAAATGTTCTATGCAGGCGAACTGGGGTTTGGCTAGGAAAGTGTTCTGCTTGCAATACCTTAGTTAGGGTTGCACTATAGTCCAACCCAGACAGACACGGTCACTTGCATTCCTGATGTTTAACTCTTTCAGGCAGTGAAAGAAAAAAAAAAAAAGGAACAGCATAGTTATTGTGCTCGGCACTGTACATACACAGGTCTATCTCATCAGGGGCGTAGCAATAGTGGTTGCAGCAGTTCCGACCCCTCAACTGCAGTATTAGCTCTCTATTGGTCCTGTGCTCATTATAATCACTTCTATAGATACTTTGAATAGTAGTAATCATTAACAAACTGTTCCCCATCCCCTTCTTGCACCTCTGACACTGTAGTTGCCATTGGCAGGTTTTGGTGCGCCGTATCAATTGTTATGTATAGAGTGCTTAGGGGGCCCCAATGTAAAACTTGCACCGGGGCCCACAGCTCCTTAGCTACGCCACTGTATATCATCATGTCACCTCGTGTGTCCTGTAAGATTCCCTAGATTGTAATTTTATCGGGTCTCCATTAAGAAGACTATATGGTATTTCAGGTACAGGACCAGGTAGCACAGCACTACCTTTTGTTCTATTTGGATTGCATCACACCGGATCCATTTCAGCAGAGTTCAGCGCAAGACTATGAATTATGGAGAGCTGGTGCACTTTGCCCATTCCCAGTGCTTTTTGCGCTGTCTTTATAAATAATTACGCACATATTTCTACATGAGAAAACAAGCCGTACATAAAACACAAACAGAGATTTGAGCGTTCCCATGCCCTTACATGACATGTCATATTTTGAACAGCAATGATCTAATGCTGCTGAGGCCAGGATTTTATTTTCTCTTTGCAGTTTACATTTTTACTGAAATGCTGTCATAGCATCCTCCCGCTGCCGGGTGCAATAAACAGATTACATACATTTACTTCTAAAACCCAGAGCTGGTCAGAGGCGCAGAACTCTAAGTGCATCTAAAGAATTTCCACCGCCTTCACGTTAAAGCGGATCTGAACTAAGAACTTCCTCTCTGCTCTGAAAGATAAACAACAGCATCATAACCTTTTAAGAAAAAACATTTCTGATACAAATCCTGCAATAAATCTGCAATGTGTCTACTTCATGCTTTCACAGAAGCAGACATATTGCTAACCAGGGCTGTGGAGTTGGAGTCGAGGAGTCGGGGCAATTTTGGGTACTTGGAGTCAGAGTTGGAGTCGGTGGTTTCATAAACTGAGTCGTCGGATGATTTTTGTACCAAATCCACAGCCCTGATGCTAAAATCCTGTATTTACCAATTAGCTTTCTGCCGTGACAGACAGCTGACTCAGCTGAGGGATCAAATTACAATGGTGATTAGTAACAGATGAGGAGGAATTTGGGCCCATTCACACTTAAGTGATTAGCGGGCGATTTCCGCTAGAGTTAGCGCTTTTTAAAGCGCTAGTGCTTTGGTACCCTATGGCGGTGTTCTTACTGCCGCTATTGGCGTTTTGTGATTACTTAGTGCCAATCGCAAACCTGTTACCTGCAGCATTTTCGGGGCGATTCTGGAGCGGTTGCGGTACAGTGCTTATAAAGCTCTGACCGCAATCGCTCTGAAATGGTGGAAGTGCCCAGTGATTTTTACCTTGATAATCGTGGTAAAATCACTCCCGCAAAGCTTCCGTTTTGCGCTTTTAGATGTGAACGGGGTGTTAGACAGGCTGAACTCTCTAAATACATACAGGGTGCATTGCTCTTTTCCTTCTGTCCTGTGCAGGTCCAATTTTATGCAAAGAAATGGTGGGCAACATCTGCAACATAGTAATAAGTCACAGCATGATATATACTGCAATGTAAAATTCATGAACGCAATATTGGTTGCCAGAAGCTACACATGTCAGCAGTCTGTACTGAACACAGGAAATCTTTAAAGCCTTCCCAGCTACAGTATTCAGACACTGAACAGAAGGGCGACAATAATGTAAACTGGCACAAAAACCTTCCCCAGCAGACGAGCCTGATGGCACCCCAATGGATGCTCCCACACACAGATGGATTAAAATGTAATGGGGCCCTAGGAAAAGTAGTAGATTTGTGGCCACCTTGTGCTCCTTTTGGTAAGCTGAAGTGAAGAGAGGTCAAAGAAGGTGGCTGGTGGGCCCCTTGACCCCCATTAGGCCCCAAGCACCTGCCTAGGTTGCCTGGTGGATGATCCTGCTTTACCGTCCCACAGTGTAAGCAAAGCCATTAGCAATCACACTGTTTAAATGGGTCCATTTACGTGGCGATTACTGATGTACAATCTTATTTTCCATGAGGTAATTCAGATCGAAAGACTTGCATATATAATACAGCCAAAGCATTGCAGAATCCAACTAGCGATTGTATCCAAGGGTGCCCACTAAGGATACAATATTGATTGTACAATCTTAATACTTATATTAAGAGTGAGGGACTACCTAAAATATCAATTCAAAGTTACATCGTAAACATTAAGTGTAAAATGAGCATTTTGTCTGAAGCGATTGGCGGGGAAAAAAATAGCAGTAGTGCTCCCGAAGACTGCCAAAGCTTCCCGCAGCGATGGAGAGCAGTACTGCTAATGGGGGATCCAGTGCTGGTACGCGGGGACCATAGGAGGAACAGGAAGCCTCTATTAGACCGAGAGCCTTCCCTCTACTTAGGTGAGTATCTGTTTGTTTTATGCTTTTTTTTTTAATCGCTCCAGACTACCTTTAAGGAAATGATCAATAATGTGATCGTTAAGGATGGATTAGATCCACCAAATGCAATTGTTCACTAAAAATTTTACCATTAATGGGCACCTATATAAGTAGATGGACTGTTCTGATGATACAGGACTATCAAATTATTTCTTTATGTTGGAAATTTCAAACAGTCCTATCACAAATTAACATCACTAGTTTCAGAAACAAACAAGCCCTCGTACACCTAAAATGACACATTTGTTAGTCTATCACTGCTTCAATTCTTGCTAGAAGGAAATCGCTCATCGGGCTAAATACCTCTCTGACAGAAGCTGCTACTGTGACTGACAAGCTGCATATTAGTTTCAGATAGTTAATCACCTCATGCAGGAGGGAACGTGCTCCACTGCCCTGGAACAGGCAAACAGCCTGTAAATCAGGCAAGGGCAGGCTACATCAGTCAGCTATTTAGGGTAAAACGCAACCAAATCATCGAGGGAAAAAAAATTAAAGCTGTCATGTATGGAGAATATGTGTACATCTATACCATAGAGGGGTTCAGGCCCTGAGGGCTGACATCATCTTACTTTTTTGTAGAGTGTATAAGCGAAAATGTAGATAAAGTAAAATGGCTCCCACCCTTGAGGGCGAGAGGTGAGCAGATGCTCAATATCACAGGTGTTAAACACAAGGCCCACGGGCCGAGACCGGCCCATCACCCTATTTAATGTGGCCCTCAAGAGTTTCAAATCCGCATGTTTGTAAGCAGTACGAGAAATGAGGAAATGAATGCTTCTTGTATACGAGCGATCGGTCACAGACTGCTAACGGGATCCTGCAGGGTAATGCAGACACCGCCAAGAGATCAGGAAGGGTCTATAGGACATAGATAGAGCCTTCCCTCTTTAGGGGAGTATCTGTTTTTTATTTTAATTTTCGCTTCAGACTCCCTTTACGATCCGCGTCCAGAGTGGAGAGAACATTATCTTTGTTTACATTCCGTGTAACAACTGAAAACAACTGAAATAAGCATGCCCACACTTCAGAACAGCTCACTAGAAGATTTTAGTATCTAATGCTAAGTGGCTTGAATAAAACCGCAATGGCAGCTTTCAGAGCAAATAAACTGTACTTTGGGAACTTGTAATTTGTAAATGGCGCATTTTTTTCCAGTTAGCGTACTATAAGTATGCAAACCGGAAGTAATGCATGGATGTGTTACTTCGTTCTGTTACAATGACCACGGCATCTCATTGATGCCAGCGATCATGGACACGGGAACTTAT
>NC_090657.1:83948641-83973618 GCF_040937935.1 Hyperolius riggenbachi | reverse complement strand
ACATTGAATATTAAACACAGCTTTCAGCAGTGCCGGTCTTTTGCTTTCTGCCTCCTCTGCCACTCTGCTTATGTCCTTATACCTGAGCACGCTTGGCTGGAAGTGGGATTAAGACCAACGCAAGACGCCCGCTCCTGCAGTAGTGCCAACCCGCTTTTCTTTCTACATTGCTGTGCAATTCCACCTTTGCTGGCCACCATCTACTCCACCAGTTTGCCGGACAAATCCCGGCAATTTGAAAGGAAGGGAGGGGTTTCTCCAAAAAATGTAAAATATTTTATATTTGTCATCATACAGCTGAAAAAGGCTGCTATTTATTATTATAATTTAGAAAATAGTTTTCTGAAATCTTGTATTTTTAATTTGGGTCCACTTTAATGGAAGTCAGATGAACACCTCAATAGAATCACCTCAGTGTACCATCTGAGAAAATGTTATCCAGAAATGTAAAAGGTCCTTAAATGGCAACTATGTCTAATATTGCCATACCACATGTATCATCCTGTAATGCTATGGTCAGGTATTAAAATTAAAATGAATACAATAAAGAGAAAGCTGCTCAACCCTATCTCGACAACTGAAGTGAGAAAAATATGGAGGGTGCCATATTTCATTTAAATCAATACCAGCTGCCTCGCAGCCCTGCTGATCCTACAATATTTGGCTGCAGTGGTGTCTGAATAACCCCAGAAACATGCATGCGGCTAATCTGGTCAGATCTGACAATGTCAGAAACACCTGATTTGCTGTATGCTTGTTCACGGTCTATGGCTAGAATTAGAGGCAGAGGATCAATAGGCGAGCCAGGCAATTGGTATTGCTTAAAAGGAAATAAATATGGCAGCCTCTATACACCTCTCATTACAGTTGTCCTTTCATGAAAAATAAAATATAAATTCTCCCTTCCTGTGCCACCATAAGGTATACTACAGCAGAATATAAAGGAAGAAGAGGGCAAACAAGAAAAGCAGAATATTGATGCAATAATATAAATACTTTTATTACTATCAAAATTCATGTCACCAGATTTCTGTCAGGGTTCAGTTTACCTTCCTTCAGCACTAAGAACATGACAGAGGCTCTCATTTTCCCAAAAACCAAAGAAAAGAGGAGAGTGTTGGGAAGATTTCCTGGCATTTCCTGTCTCAGGGTACATACATCAATTTATAATGATTAGCTTTACTGCATAGGCCTTCCTGTCCAGAATGCTGTAATCCAGCACGGTCAACTTACTGCACAGGGCATATTTACTGTCTCTCTTTATGAGTAGCTTGAATCTGTCTTTCTTCCAGTAATGAAAAAATGCAACAAACGCTTCCAGCACGAGCTGCTAAATAACTCATTTTCATTTAACCCTTTGCATGCCTTCACTCTTACACGCAATTTTTTTTTTTTTATTATTATTTTTTTTACAGAAGTTAAAGGACAGCTACTGTAATTTAAGTCCAAGGCACAAATGCTAAATCTGGAAATTCAAAGAAGACCAGCCAATTTATTTTTTAACACCTAAAGCCTGTTACACACAATAGATAATCCAAATTCAATCCAAACAAAAGCTTTATTGGCAGTACCAAATACATTTAGCATAAAACATCGGCATGAACATGGGGGGTTATAAGGGAAGGGTATAGGGTATACAGTCCATAAGAGTGTGGAGGGTATAAGGGACAGTATGGGAGGCTGGGATATACAGGCAATTGGGAGGGGGAGGGTATAGGGAGCAGTATAAGAGGTGTACAGTCTTTGGGCTATACTGTTCCTCTCAGTTGGTGGCAGGTAGTAACATATCAGGCAGCTATTTGCACGGTTGTTTCCTCTTCCCTAGTAGGATGCAGAGTTTCCTCTCCTCATCTGTGGAGGTGAAATCTGGGATGCGAGAGGTTATCCTCACCCAACATGATCGCTCAGTCTCAAACAAGACTCTAGTATATCTACAGCTGCCCTGTGACATGGCTTTAGTGACTTGCTGTAATAAATCCCTAAAATGACAAGCACTGAATGAGCAACATTGTCTGAAACCGTAAACTTGGGTGCCTGCAATTGGCAAGTTTGGGTGCCACTATAGGCTATGGGGGTCGCCCACTTAGGAACAATGTAGGTCAGAGATCTAGTGATTATTATATTTGAACTCAGTAAAACAATACGGTTTCAGTCCACCAGAGGAAGGTGCAGAAGGAGAAGAGTGAGACAGTAACAGGCATATTTTACAATTACATTTAAAAAAAAAGGTAGGACAATTAAACATCACCACAGGGACTTAAAAGCTAACTGTATGCTTTATTTGACTTCAGCCCTTAGTTAAATCAGTTGTGTCAAGGTGCGTACACACCTTTGACGGAAGTTGCCCGTCGGGAATCAGGGGCAACACACTATGTGGGGGGTTGGCGACATTGGGCACATGACATTATACTGTGGGCATTGGAGAGTGCCTACAGTGGGATGAGCGTCACTGGAGGTGAGTAGATCTGCCTGATGGATTGGGTTTGGGGCCGGGGTCGCCGGCATCCATACACACGCCTGATTATCAGCTGAGGCAGTTATCAGCGCCTCAGCCGACTTAAGTCAGGCATTTGTACGGGCCTTTAGGAAGACAATACAAGAAACATACAACAATAGCTGACAGTTCTTGCCAGCTGAGGCCCTACCATCCTCCCAATAAGATATTAGTGTGCCACGGATTCATGAGATAAAACTGGAGCTTTATGAGGAGAGTAAATAGCGCCCGCACTGACTGTTCCGTTGAAAATGAAAGTTAACCTTACCGGATTTACAAGACCTACTTGAGTGATATGAAGCACATATACCAAGTAACCCGATAATCTGAGCCATCTCCCAGAATCCTTATTTCAGGACATTTTTAGGTCATAGTCTTGCTCTAATAAACACAACTATTTTGCTTCCAGTTCTCTTGACAAAAGGGACAGAGAATTTTCTGCTGCTCAGTTCAGCAAAGGCTTCTGGGAAAACGCCACAAAATTAACATGAGAATGATACAGCTCTGAGAGGTCCATTGTCCCCAGCAGAGCGGAGAATAGAAGAGGGTGAAAACAAATGTTAAAAAGCCAAGCTAGAGACCTTGTACCATTCGCAGGCATAGAGATCTGGCTCCTTGTAAACAAGGGGCAGCCTGGGAAAATCATCACCTCTCTGCCTCTCTGTAACCTGGCTTTGATTGTTACGGTGATCTGGATGCAAGCGAACAATACTACAAAGATGCATAATGAGAGGACCTTGAATGGAATGGCTTCATACTGAAGGTAGGCAGTGCCCAGCTGACACTATAAGGCTATAAAAAGTGATGGCAATTCATGGCCAGTCAGTATGGCATGATAGACAGTATGGTTGGGTCCAGTATCTGCTGTTAATAAGTATTCAGGCCTACCCTATCCATGGTTTACCTCATCACCAGTCTATAAGAAAGTGTTGTTCATTAGAGCCACTTTTCAAAAGCTTTGCTTGTATACACAGTAATTTTACTGTAAACAAAATGCAGCCATTTTCTGATCCAAGGTTGCTCAATGACCAATGACCCCAACCCCATAAAGTGAGATTAATGGCACAAGTAATTTTTCCTCAGCCACTCTCCAACCTGTGGACACCAGAGAACTGTATAAGGGAGGGAGGTGGCCACTAGACATCAAAGTTGGCCTGTGACTTGGTCCCTGGGCTAGACAGAGTTGAGATAATAAGGAATTAGAGGTTCCCTAACCCTGGGCATACACAGCTCGATTTTGCCGCTCAATGCTCTTATCTTCTGCTCATTTTTCTTATCTTTTCCATTCACTTCAATCCGGAATCGTGCCGCGAAACGACTCGGGCAGGAGATTGGACATTTCGGAAATTATCTATCGAGCCATCTTAATGGCTCAAAATTGAGCAAATGTATTCCCAGCATTAAACATAATCAGGAAGCTGTCCTATCTGGAAATTCAGCACGAATGTGAAAAGCACAATGTATGGGGTATTAAAACTGCACATATCCCCTACCACTGAAATGAGGTGGCTATGGTATGTAAGAGTAGCTCTATTACTTTTTTACACCGGCATACAGACCAGCTACAAAAAGATATATAAAAATGTCCAATTATAGGATTAATTTACACTTCTTTGCACATCCTCTAATTCTACCTAGAGACAGAAGGATTTTCATTAAAGTGTAACTGTCGGGCATAAAACCAAAGATCAATTCTTTATTTTATTTGGTAAACAAGTAATAAGGATGCTAACCAGGCAATCCAAAAGTTAAAAATCATTATTACTTTTCTTGTCGATAAATGATCATTCCCCAGTTTACCTGACTCTTATTTGATACACAAAAAGGAAGTTGCAGGGCATGCTGGGTTGTCCTTTTTGCTTCTCCATTTCCCCTCAGACTTAACTAATGAAGCCCTGATTGGCTAAAGCCTCTTACACTCCTGTTTTCCCCTCCCGCACCTCTGTTCCTCTCTGATTGGCCAATATTTCTCATGCTGAGACAATGCTCTTTCTATAGTGGAAGGCAAGCAATGCATACACAATCAGGCAGAGGAGACTAAGGAAGGAAATGACATCAGGATTGGTTCCAAAATAGCCAGGAGTTAAAATGAGAAATGCTAAGAAGGATTTTCTCTTTTTTTAACTGTAGAAAAATCACTAAAATCAAAATGTGGACAGTGCAATACATATGTTATTTAAGTAGAGCAAGTATTTATCTACTTATATATGTGTTTTTTTTCTGAGATAGTATGGCTGACCGCTCTTCTTTAAAACATACCTACCTTAGTCCACAAGAAAATGTAAAAACTGGGGAGTAGGGGGAGTAGGCATATGTAGTGGGCTCTCCTCATGACCACAGCTCCCCCCATTCTCCTCAGTTATGATGCATCGACCCTCCGAAGCTACTTCTTGATTGGGAGGGTCAGCAAAGACTGAGCAGGCGCGGACCGGTGACACACGTCCTTTGATTATGTGCCCACGGCTGGGAGTGCTCTGCACAGGTGCACTACGCAGTTGTGAGCGCTCGAGGCCACGGGCAGGCGATCAATGGACGCACGTCGATTGGCAGTTTTTCAAATTCCCTCCCGACCAGGAAGTAGCTTTGTTGAGTCGGTAAATCATAACAGAGGGGGGCAGAGGAGAACAGGGAGAGCGGTGGATATGAGGAAAGCCCACTACACGTGCCTGCTCCCCCCCCCCCCTCCCCCGTTATCAAATTTTCATGAGGACTAAAGTATCCTTTAACTGCTTGCTGTTCCAGGACGTAGATTCTATGTCCTAATTAGTGCTGCTGTGGGCTTTAGGGCGTAGAATCTAGGTCCTGCATTAAAATCCGCCGCCTGTTGCCGTGCGTGACCGCACGTGGTCCTGTTAATTATTGCTGATAGTTAATAGCAATATTCAATAAAAATAAGGGGTGGGGAAAAGTTTTAAAGGTTAGAAAAAAAAAATATTAAAGTAACATGGGCCAAATAAAATAAGTGTTTTTTTTTAAATCCCTTGTTAGTTTTTAACCCCAGCCTAGTCTATTAACCCATTATTAACCCCTGCAATACCTATACCTGTTTATAAACTTTTAATGGCTGCCGCCTGTAGCGATCGGATCTGAACACTAGGGCGAAAGGTCGGGAGCCCAACGCTCTACAGATGTATTGCTCTGCCACTGTCTAGCAATGCATCTGTACAGCACTATGGCCCCCGAACTGTCACCCTAGCAAACACATCCGATCGCCACAGACGCGCAGGCTGGGGATAACGGTCCGCCACATGCACAGTTAGTAATAAAATATGGCATATGGTGTATTGTTTTAACCGAGAAGGCCCAAATAATTCATTTTTATGTGTTTTATAACTGTGGGACAGGTCATGTGAACATTAAGAAGGGTGAAAAATGAAAAAAAAATTATGTGAGTATTTTCTGCATTTACACCCAATTTTTCCAAATAAAAAGGAAATAGTTTTGGGATAAAATTATTACCCAAAGAAAGCCTAGATTGTACTAAAAAAAAGCAGTTACTGCTGTATCAAAACGACACAGCAAAAGTGTCACATGTGTCAGGAACCTTAAAGGGAAAGTCCAAGGAGTATACAAATAATAAATCCACTTACCTGGGGCTTCCTCCAGCCCCTGGCATCCGTCCAATACCCTCGCTGTAGGCCGGTGGCTCCCGGTCCCCTCTGGTGGAGATGCCGTCCTCGCCAGTTCGGCTTCCGGGTTGCTTCTCCCGCGCTCCAGCATGCAGCTCACTGAATTGCACTGACGTCATCTGGACTGTAATGCGCAGGCGCAGAGCTACTGCGCAGTACAGCTCTGCGCCTCCGCAGTACAGTCCGGATGACCTCAGCGTGCACTGGAACACAAGTAGCCATCTGGTACCGGAGGAGACTCCAGGCCACCGGCGGGGAGCAGAGCTGTGGCGAGGGCGCAGGACGGCTACCAGGGGCTGGAGGAAGCCCCAGGTAAGTGGATTTTTTTTTATTTTTATACTTCTCGGATGTATCCTTTAAGGAGTTAAAACTGTGAAATGCAAACCAGTTAAACAACAATCACCCTTAGGGCCCTTTCACATGGGTAGCTGACACGCAGTGAAGTCAAAGCCAGTCAGCTGCTCTCCTGCACCAGTCGGGTGCTAATCTGCACTGTACAGACAGACCATTCCATGGAGTGAGACCTGAGTGCAGCCTCAGCCATGCTCAGAATTGACATGTCGCAGCTCTCTGCCACCGCTTAACACCACCACGTGTCAACGCTTGACTAACGTGGTGATACAACCTTTGCAATTCAGCTGTGTGTAAATTGCACCCATATTGTACTGGCGGGCGGTAGACAGGATGCTGAACTGCTCGGCAAACGCACAGTTCAGCTGCCCATCTGAAAGGGGCTTTACATGACATACTGTCGTGAAATCTGACCTGTGCTCTTTAGAAGATACACAGAAAGTTGCACTTTGCTCTCTAAATCAACACTCAGCTTTGCCAATATTTACTCCCATATACAAATAAATGTCAGAGCAATGCAGTGAGAGTGTTGAGTCACAGCCCTGCTCTGCAGTCTGCGTTTGCCATCTATCACTCTGCCATGACAGAGATGCCAACACTTCCTGCAGTCCGTGTTTGCCAACTATCACTCTGCCATGAAAGACGGCATCACTTCCTGCAGTCTGTGTTTGCAGTCTATCACTCTGCCATGACAGAGACCACATCACTTCCTGCAGTCTGTGTTTGCAGTCTATCACTCTGCCATGACAGAGACCACATCACTTCCTGCAGTCTGTGTTTGTCAACTATCACTCTGCCATGACAGAGATGCCATCACTTCCTGCAGTCTGCATTTGCCGACTATCACTCTGCCATGACAGAGACGGCATCACTTCATGCAGTCTGCGTTTGCCATCTATCACTCTGCCATGACAGAGCCAGCATCACTTTATGCAGTCTGTGTTTGCTGTCTATCACTCTACCATGACAGACGGCATCAGTTTCCTGTTCCGCACACTCAATCAGCTCGCAGCAGGGAAAGAGGCAAGAATACAACACGCTAGTTAATTCTGCTTTGAAATCAATAAACAGAATACACAGACAGAAGGCTATTGAGCCAATAATCAATTAAAGCGGGTGGTAATTACGAGCCCTTGAATAATAGATTAGCGTGACATTAGTAGAGTAAGAAATCTGTTCAATCTGTAATCATTATCAGTCGGAGGTCTTTAAGGGCTTCGGAAAAATGCTGAGGAGATTTGAAGCGAGTTCCATTTTAATTCATACGATGGGAATTAAAGTGGGCTGAAAAAAAACTGGGAAAATGCTAGTTTTAGGACTCCATGTATGAAGCATCTATTCATATATTTAAGTGCTCATTTAGATAAGCAGTTCTTGAGCATTAAGCCTGACTTGTAGCAGACGAAGGCGTGAGGAAAGTGCTGGGAAGAATAGACAGGTTCTGAAGGACTCTTAACTGTTTCTCCTTCAGTACTGAGTATAAAGCTGGCCATACACTATTATCAGCATAGCAATTGATATTACCCTGATATGGATCATTTGCTTGGTCACATTGCTCACTCCATATCCCATTACAGCTCAATAGAAGCCTGATCTAATATCAATCACTCTGCCATTGCTAGCTTTACACTGCTTAATGCAGTACAAAGCTATGCAGCCAATGATTGTGCTCTACTCACACCCATGACCCTCAATGCAAATAAGTATACAGAAGTCCCCGGTTAACGAACGAGATAGGGACTGTAGGTTCGTTCTTAACCTGAATCTGTTCTCAAGTCGGAACAATGGTTTACTTGTTCGTATCAGCAGATCGTCCAGAAGTCGGGAACTACCTGTATTCTTTCCTCTTCCCTGTTTGATCGATAAAACAATGGCTTGATCAAGAGTGCGTTCATTTTTAATCAATTTTCATTCGATTTTATGTTTGTATCATTTGTGATCATCTAAAGTACACACTTAGTCCGATTACCACTTACTAAATATGGCTTTTGGCATAGCAATAATGTGGAACTTAAACTAAGGATTGAACTTCATCCCAATCAGTAGCAAATACCCCCTTTCCCACAAGAAATGTTTGCCCTTTCTCAATAGATCATCAGGGGGGGGGGGGGGGGGGGGGGGTCTATGTGGCTGATATTGTGGTGAAACCCCTCCCACAGTATGATGTCATGACCATGGTCCTGACAATGTGTTGTCTGTGAACCTCGTTGAATTGTGGGAAATAACCAGGGCTGTGGAGTCAAAGTTGGAGTAATTTTAGAACCCGGAGTCGGATTTCATAAACGGAGGAGTCGGAGTCAGGTGATATTTGTACAAAATCCAAAGCCCTGGTAGGCATTAGACTAAGGAGTCAGAGTCGAGTAGTTGGATATTTCATAAACGGAGTCGGAGTTGGAGTCTGAAGATTTTTGTACCGACTCCACAGCCCTGGAAATAACACCTGTTTCCAACTGCCAAGCAAGCAGCATCTCTCTCTGTACATAACACTACAGTACAGATTACCTGGTGGAGCTTAAGAGGTCTCCACCAGTGATACTTTTAAGCATTTAAATCAGGATAAGGAAACATATTACAATGGGCATGCACTGATGAAATAAGTTATAAGAGAATATTGTGGAAAAATAAGCAATTTTATCAAATTATGTTATTTTCACTGCAGTTCCTCTTAACTTATAATAGTAGTTTTGTGGATATTGGCAATTGTGTGTAACTATTCATTTCGCTGATCCCCATTTTCATAAACCTGCGATCTGAAAAGCAGGGCTGTGGAGTCGGTACAAAAAAAAATCGAAATCCAACTCATTTTATGATTCCACCGACTCCCCTAATTTACATACAACAATTTTGTTGATTAAAAGTACGTAACATAAAAGACATTTGATCACTGCCAAAGCTTAGGAATATTAAAGCTACTTTAAGATGGCATCTGCGTTTGGAAACAAAAAGCTCATAGCCCGGAAGCAGACACTCTACCCGGTCGCCATCCCATTCATGTAGAATTAGTACAGGAGATGACAATAGTTATAGTCCATCCAGAAAGTATTCCCAGAGCATTACTTCCTATTCCCAGAGCATTACTTCCTCCACATATTGTTATGTTACAGCCCTATTCCAAAATGGATTGAATACATAACACAACACCCCATAACGATAATGTGAAAAATGTTTACTTGAGGTTTAGGCAAATGTACTAAAACAACCTCCAGACTAAAAATCTACTCAGCAGCACTGAAGAGTCTTGGTGTTTCTTTAACAGTTTCACAGCATCAGAACTTTGTTTTTCTTACCCAAGCCTCATTTTTAGCCGCACAGAAGAAAAACTGCCCAGGCATTTTTCTCCTGATGCTGTGCAAAGCATGATGGGATTTCTGATGATGTTCTCGTTCTGCTGTTTTGGTGAAATTTTTTTTTTTTTTTTTTTTTTTTTTTTTTTTGAATTTGAGATTTGAGGCAGCGCGCAGCTTGGAGGGGTGATCAGCACACAGGACAGTTGGAACTGTCTCATGCTCCCTGTCACCTCCTTCCAACCAAAAAGATGGCTGACCCATGAAATCACAAACATTTGCCTGTTCTTATAAAACAGGGTGGGTAAGAGATTAGATTACCCATCTATTTTAATTAGCATAACTAATGTATCTTAATGACAGTATGTTTGTTTAGGCTGAAGTTTTCCTTTAATATGATGCCACAAGCTTGGAAAAGCTATCTTTAGCTAGTTTCGCCCATTCCTCTTTGCAACACCTCTCAAGCTCCATCAGGTCGGATGGGAAGCATCAGTGCACAGCCATTTTAAGATCTCTCCAGAGTTGTTCAATTGGATTCAAGTCTGGGCTCTGGCTTTGCCACTCAAGGACAGTCACAGTTGTCCTGGAGGGTCGTTGATCTGCTGAAAGATGAACCATCACTCCAGTCTGAGTTCTAGATCAGGTTTTCATCTAGGAGGTCTCTGGACATTGCTACAGTCATCTTTCCCTTTTATCTCGACTAATCTCCAAGTTGGTGAAACTCCCTACAGCATGATGCTGCCACCACCATGTTTCACTGTAGGAATGGTACTGTCCTGGTAATGAGCGGTGCCTGGTTTCCTCCAAACATGCCGCCCGGCATTCACACCAAAGAGTTCTTTACCTTCCGGTCAGATTGATCTTATATTATCTTTAGTAAGCTTTCAGTTATTTGCATGCTTAGACAAGCTTGATACAGTAGCCGGGGGAAAAAAAAAAACAACTTCCCACAATACCGGTAACACTGCACTGCTCCAGAAAGTTTGGCAAAGGCACCAACACCAGGAAAAAAAAAAAAGAAAAAAAAAAAGAGAAGGACATATATGGACCTATTTAAGGAAAAAAAAATAAGGAGGGTTTGCATACAGGGAGTGCAGAATTATTAGGCAAATGAGTATTTTGACCACATCATCCTCTTTATGCATGTTGTCTTACTCCAAGCTGTATAGGCTCGAAAGCCTACTACCAATTAAGCATATTAGGTGATGTGCATCTCTGTAATGAGAAGGGGTGTGGTCTAATGACATCAACACCCGATATCAGGTGTGCATAATTATTAGGCAACTTCCTTTCCTTTGGCAAAATGGGTCAAAAGAAGGACTTGACAGGCTCAGAAAAGTCAAAAATAGTGAGATATCTTGCAGAGGGATGCAGCACTCTTAAAATAGCAAAGCTTCTGAAGCGTGATTATCGAACAATCAAGCGTTTCATTCAAAATAGTCAACAGGGTCGCAAGAAGCGTGTGGAAAAACCAAGGCGCAAAATAACTGCCCATGAACTGAGAAAAGTCAAGCGTGCAGCTGCCAAGATGCCACTTGCCACCAGTTTGGTCATATTTCAGAGCTACAACATCACTGGAGCGCCCAAAAGCACAAGGTGTGCAATACTCAGAGACATGGCCAAGGTAAGAAAGGCTGCAAGACGACCACCACTGAACAAGACACAAGCCGAAATGTCAAGTCTGGGCCAAGAAATATCTCAAGACTGATTTTTCTAAGGTTTTATGGACTGATGAAATGAGAGCGAGTCTTGATGGGCCAGATGGATGGGACCGTTGCTGGATTGGTAAAGAGCAGAGAGCTCCAGTCCGACTCAGATGCCAGCAAGGTGGAGGTGAAGTACTGGTTTGGGCTGGTATCCTCAAAGATGAGCTTGTGGGACCTTTTCGGGTTGAGGATGGAGTCAAGCTCAACTCCCAGTCCTACTGCCAGTTTCTGGAAGACACCTTCAAGCAGTGGTACAGGAAGAAGTCTGCATCCTTCAAGAAAAACATGATTTTCATGCAGGACAATGCTCCATCACACGCGTTCAAGTACTCCACAGCGTGGCTGGCAAGAAAGGGTATAAAAGAAGAAAAACTAATGACACGGCCTACTTGTTCACCTGATCTGAACCCCATTGAGAACCTGTGGTCCATCATAAAATGTGAGATTTACAAGGAGGGAAAACAGTACACCTCTCTGAACAGTGTCTGGGAGGCTGTGGTTGCTGCTGCACGCAATGTTGATGGTGAACAGATCAACACACTGACAGAATCCATGGATGGTAGGCTTTTGAGTGTCCTTGCAAAGAAAGGTGGCTATATTGGTCACTGATTTGTTTTTGTTTTGTTTTTGAATGTCAGAAATGTATATTTGTGAATATGGAGATGTTATATTGGTTTCACTGGTAAAAATAAATAATTGAAATGGATATATATTTGTTTTTTGTTAAGTTGCCTAATAATTATGCACAGTAATAGTCACCTGCACACACAGATATCCCTCTAAAATAGGTAAAACTAAAAACAAACCAAAAACTACTTTCAAAAATATTCAGCTTTGACATTAACCTCCTGAGCGGTCTGGACGAGCTCAGCTCGTCCATCACCGCCGGAGGCTGCCGCTCAGGCCCTGCTGGGCCGATTTTTATCAAATAAAGTGCAGCACACGCAGCCGGCACTTTGCCAGCCGCGTGTGCTGCCTGATCGCCGCCGCTCTGCGGCGATTCGCCGCGAGCAGCGGCGAAAGAGGGCCCCCTAGCCGCCTGAGCCCTGCGCAGCCGGAACAAAAAGTTCCGGCCAGCGCTAAGGGCTGGATCGGAGGCGGCTGACGTCAGGACGTCGGCTGACGTCGATGACGTCACTCCGCTCGTCGCTATGGCGACGATATAAGCAAAACAAGGAAGGCCGCTCATTGCGGCCTTCCTTGTTTATTCTGGGCGCCGGAGGCGATCGGAAGATCGCCTCCGGAGCGCCCTCTAGTGGGCTTTCATGCAGCCAACTTTCAGTTGGCTGCATGAAATAGTTTTTTTTTTATTTAAAAAAAACCCTCCCGCAGCCACCCTGGTGATTTAATCAGAACGCCAGGGTGGTTAATGAGTTTTTTGGGTTCATTGAGAACATGGTTGTTCAATAATAAAATGATTCCTCAAAAATACCACTTGCCTAATAATTCTGCACTCCCTGTATATATTTGGGGCACTTTGTTTTTGGCAATTTCTTATTTTTGGAAGGTACAACCCCCATTAACTCTTCGTGGCAAGTACTGCAGCGCTACAGCTGAGCAGTCATACCTTTGCATTGTTAAAGCGGACCTGACCTCTGAACGTCCTCTCTGCTCTAAAACTTATGTAACAGCATAAAAACCTTTAAAAAGAAGGGCCAAGGGGGGGTGGGGGGGGGGGGGGGGGGGGGGGGAATCCACTTACCTCGGGCTTCCTCTAGCTCCTGGCAACTGACCTGTGCCCTCCTGCGCAGAGGCCGACCTCTCCAAGTCGGCATCTTCCTGAATCTTCCTGCGTTTCATTGTGCAGCTCACCGAGTTGCGCTGACATCATCCCGGCTGCTATGCGCAGGCACAGAACTACTGCGCCTGCGCAGTATAGTCTAGATCCTAGGTTCTCAACATGCGGTACGCGTACCCCAGGGGATACTTCTGATGGGTCCAGGGGGTACTCGAGCTTGATATACTTAACCAAGAATAACAAATTTAGAGATATAGAAAATTATAATTCTTATTTAAACAACGCCAAATTAGTATTTTAGCTGATTAAAAGCAATAATAATGCTTGCACGTTGTTTAGAACCAATTATCATGTACTACGATTAAATATATATTTGTCAAGGGGTACTTGTGATCATGTTTACTATGCTAGGGGGTACTCGATGAGTACAGGGTTTTAAAAGGGGTACATACTTATAAAATGTTGAGAAACACTGGTCTAGATGACGTCAGGGCAACTCAGAGCCGCAGGCGCAGTCGGCATCTTGCGCCAGAGGAAACCCCGGACCACCAGCTGGAGCGGAGCTGCGGCGTGGGCACAGGACAGCTGGCAGGGGCAAGAGGAAGCCACATGTAAATTGATTTTTGTTTTTTTTGCAGTCCTCGGATGTGTCCTTTAAAGAAAAACATTTCTTTGTCACAGCTGATACAAATCCTGCAATAAAGCTGCAGCGTTTCTACTTCCTACTTTAATGGAAGCAGACATATTGTTAACATCCTGTGCGTTCAAATGAGCTTATCTGCCGTGGCAGTCAGGTGACACAGCTGAGGGATCAAATTACAACTTCTGCTAAGCCACAGATGAGGGAGAATTAGGCAGGCTAAACTCTCTAAATACATACAGGGTGCATTTCTCTATGTTTTCCTTCTGCCCTGTGCAGGAATTCAGGTTCACTTAAAAACCTGCAGTTCACAGAACACCATTCAAGGCATACAGCTGTGAAATCTGTACTAACGTTCTGCACACATCCTGGAAGAGGTAATAGGAGCTGTGTGTGCCGTTACATAGCTTTTGCTACACACCTGCTTTTAAGGTACTTTTTTATTATGCTCAATCACCGCTGCCTATGTCCTCATCCCACTCTGCTTCTGAAAAGCCCGACTACCCTCAAAGGGACCGTAACTGACATCTGAAAGTCATCTGTCCTGAATACTCCCCGCAGTAATGGCAGAACTCAAATCTTAAGAAGCCAACCTGAAGCGTGAATACTGCAGAGCAATTAACACAGGCATTGTATGGCTTAACTGCCACTATAAAAACGGGATCATTAGCAGTTAGTGAGCAGTGTTGTGTAGAGAAATTCCCTCATTACCCTCCTATAATATTTTCAAACAAAAGGAGAAGCTGAGCGCAAAATATATTCAGGTATCTGACCTGCTTGGGCTGCATCTTAATAGTTTCTTAATTTGCCTGTAATTATATTGCTTTTACAATGGATGCACTGCGGCTAGTGCGAGATTCAGAGTAATGTGGTCGGAACCTGCGTGCGCCTGCTGATGTGTGGCGATGTCCCGTTTGTAATTAGCCTGGCGTGAGAAGACTCCTTCCAATCTAAATTTGCAGTGATACTGGGAGTTCTGATTAAAGAAAAGAAAGAAAAACATACTACATCAAATTCTGGCACTCCTGAAATTCAGGCAACGGTTCAACAAAATGCTACAGCAGTCTTATAAGATGAACAGTGCTCCTCCTCACCTGGAAGAAGATATTGGCAGGCTGCTTCTTGGACATTTAAATTCCACATGCAGTGCTAACTAAAATAAATAAATAAATAAAAAGCTTAAAGGGAATCTAAAGACTCGACCTGTGCCCGTCCCGGTACTAAACAAGCCTTGGGTCCCCCGCCGCAGTTTAGTTTCATTTTTGGCGACTGGCTTTATCGCCGGCCACTGTGCCTGCGTGGCCCTGGCCATGCACATCCTCATTCACGTACGAGAAAATCTCTACTCGAACCTGCTCTGGATGCTCTCGGCAACAGGAGGGCAATTGACGCGCACGGACAGGGCCGCATAGGCGCAGTGGCCAGCGACAGAGACGGTCACCGAAAAAACAAAACCAAGCTGTGGCAGGGGACCCAAGGCTTATTTAGTACCGGCACTTGCACGGGTTGACTGCAAAGGGACAGTAGAAGTGGCATCCTCATTCACGTATGAGAAAATCTCTACTCGAACCTGCTCTGGATGCTCTCGGCAACAGGAGGGCAATTGATGACGCGCACGGACAGGGCCGCATAGGCGCAGTGGCCAGCGACAGAGACGGTCACCGAAAAAACAAAACCAAGCTGTGGCAGGGGACCCAAGGCTTATTTAGTACCGGCACTTGCACAGGTTGACTGCAAAGGGACAGTAGAAGTGTCTCCCCCCCCCCCCCCCACCTTGCCAGAATTAAAGGAGAACTGTAGTGAGAGGAATATGGAAGCTGCCATATTTATTTCCATTTCAGCAATACAGTTGCCTGGCTGTCCTCCCACTCCTCTGCCTCTAATACTTTCAGGCATAGGCCCTGAACAAGCATGCAGCAGATTAGGTGTTTCTGACTATTATGACAGATAAGATAAGATTAGCTGAATGCCTGTTTCTGGTGTGATTCAGACACTTCTTCAGCCAAATAGATCAGCAGAGCTGCCAGGTAACTAATATTGATTAAAATGAAATAAATATGGCAACCTCCACATACCTCTCACTACAGTTTTCCTTTAAAGTGGACCCGAGGCTAAACCTACAACTAAAAAAAAATAGAATAAAGATACTTACCTAAAACCCCTTTCAGACGGATGGCTGACTTGCATGTTTGCCGAGCAGTTCAGCCTCCTGCCTGCTGCCCGCCAGTGCCATTTATATGCAGCCAAATTGCAGCGGTTGTAAAACCTTGCGTGTCAAGCTTTGACACACGGTGGCATTACTGGGCGGCAGAGATCCGCGACATGCTGAGCTTGAGCGCGGCTGCACTCAGATCTCACTCCATGGGAGGAGCTGGCTGTAAAAAAAAAACAAAAAACAAAAAAAACAGTACATTGACCTGACTTCCTATCCAGAGGATGACAGGGTTTGTGGTTGAAACATTGTTAGTTTGAGCTGGAGTGCAGCAGCACCACAGGACCCCTAACCCCCTCCCCCCACACCCAGGCACCTGGAGTCGGAGTTGGAGTCAGAGCAGTGTTCTCCCCAGGCTCTTTTAGCCAGGTGCTCCACCCGGCTAGTTTTGGCGAGCACTCGGCTGTTAGCGGCTCACCACCTCCTATGCTGTGAGCAGAGTTGCGCACAGAAGCACTGGCCCTGCATTCTCACATCTCGCCCCACCCGGCTACTTTTTCATGCCACCTGGTTGGAAATAATTTCTGGGGAGAACACAGCAGAGGTTTCATAAACTAAGGAGTAGGAAGGTTTTTGTACCGACTCCACAGCCCTGCTTACACAAGTACAGCCACGCCTGCACAGTAACCCAGAGCGGCTGTTGCAAGATGGACCAAAAAACAGGTTTACTATAACAGAAGTTTTATTAAACAAAAACACCAGCCTGAAACCGCATGTATCCCAGTTGATCCAGGGGAAGGCGAGAAACCTTACAAGGTCTGGGCCAATTAGCCTTAAAGCGACTCAGAGCACCTCTCATGGGTATGCCTTTAACACTCCGAACAGTACTGCAAAGTACTTAAAGGAATACTTAAGTCACATAAAAAAAAAAGACTTTTACTCACCTGGGGCTCCCCTCAGCCCCCTGCAGCTGAACGGTGCCCTCGCCATGTCCCTACGATGCACCAGGACTCGCCGGCGGTCACTTCCGGTTTGGCAGTCACTGGCCGACAGGCTGTGAACGCGGCTGATTATCCGCGTCCCCGGGCGCAATAGCATTATAGAGGGCGCTATTGCGTCCGGGGACGCGGATAATCAGCCGCGTTCACAGCCTGTCGGCCGGTGACGGCCAAACCGGAAGTGGCCGCCGGCGAGACCAGGCGCATCGGAGGGACACGGCGAGGGCACCGTTCAGCTGCAGGGGGCTGAGGGGAGCCCCAGGTGAGTAAAAGTCATTTTTTTACATGACTTAAGTATTCCTTTAAAGTAAATGGGAACTGATAAATAAAAAAAAAAAAAAAAAAGTCACATTCTCAGCTAAGGAGAGGGAGGCTCTGGGTCCTATAGAGCATTCCCTCTCCTCTCCCAGTTCCCGCTGTTGCGCTGGCTCCCCCATAGCGGTATTCAACCGTTTTGGTCATATACCGCTGTTTCCCTGCCAAAGGGAGACTTTGGAATTGCTTCGGGAGCCCGAGTGCTCCCGAAGGCAGGCCGCTCTACACTGCGCACGCATGAGCGCCCCCGATGACGCACTCGCACGTGTGCAGTATGGAGCCACCTGTCTTTGGGAGGACTCTGCTTCCGAAGACTTCCGAAGTCCCCCCGGCGGAGAATTTGAAAAGGAGAGCAGCAGTCTGAACGAGGGCATCGGGAGAGGAGAGGGAAGGCTCATTAGGACCCGATCCTTCCTTCTCCTTAGGTGAGTATCTGACTTTTTTTTTTTTTTATGTAATTATCAATTCCCATTGGCTTTAAAGATGCACACCTTACTGTAGACAGAGGTGCCATTCGTGCTACTGACGAGCTACTGTTTGTCCCCCATCTTATTGCCTGATGAAGCGGACTGTGCCTGCGAAACGCGTTGCATCTTTTGGGGTGCTAATAGTAAATGTATTTGTTTAATTCAGACAGTATTTTGAGTCTGCCTTCCGGAGGTAAGTCCACCACTGCCTCCCAAAAAATTTTAAAATTTTTATTACCTTTTATCCTGCTGGCGCCTCTGTTTCTCTTACGATAATACTGTGTCCACCCCTGGTGGAGGGGTGACCTACCCCTACTTTCCTGATCTACAGATAGCGACATCTTAATCCTGAGTGAGGACAGGTCTAATCTCCTCACCTGCATCTACAGTGGTTGCCTAAGAGGTAACCCATGTTTGTGAGTATATTCATCTCACACTTACATTTATCCACGGTTTCCAATACATACTACACTATATTGGGCTCTCGGTGTCTCCTATTTACTGTAGCTTGTGCTCTCCTCTTTCATTTGATGCCGATCTACACCAAATAGTTTTCATTCGATTTCAATTTAAAAATTGCGGCTGACATCTTGGCTATGTTATAACTTAAGTGGCACGTATGGCCATTGCAAGAGGCTCCTCCAGAGGGGTCATAGCACGACTTTGGTGGAAGTTGTCTGGCTTAAAGGCATGCCCATCAGAGGTGCTCGGAGTCCCTTTAAAGGGAAAAAAAAAACTTCCCGATCCAGATAAATCCCGGGATCAACTCTCCCGGGAATTACCAAGTACTTTTAGCAGTAGATGCCCTTCAACACAAGGAAAGCCTCCAAGCCCTCTTTAAACTCAGATATAGAGAGAGTTTTGTATGACTACTTCCTAAGGTAAGATAGTCCAGATTTTAACCACTCGTAGGCCTGGTGCACACCAGAGGAGTTTTTCTGAGCATTTTGAGTTTTTAAATCTGCTGCTAATGTTATCCTATGTGTCTGTGCACACTGGAGCAATGAGGTTTTGTAAAAAACCCCATAGCATTACATTGGGAAGAGCTTTTGAAACCTCTAAAAGCTCTTCCCAATGTAATGCTATGGGGTTTTTTACAAAACCTCATTGCTCCAGTGTGCACAGACACATAGGATAACATTAGCAGCAGATTTAAAAACTCAAAATGCTCAGAAAAACTCCTCTGGCGTGCACCAGGCCTCACTGTGAAGGGCCCTTTTCTAAATTGATGGCAAAAACCTTTTTCCAAAAACGCAGATCATATCCCCTAGTCCGCTGTACAACCCTAGGGACAAAATGCTAATTTGCTAAGCTTTTATATCACGTTAATCAGGTCATCTCTATTGCTACAAAGAAAACGCTTATCAACGCCTTATCGCCTGTATAGCTGCTTGTGTGCTCAAACCACAGCTTCACAGTTTCCCAGTATATGGATACATTAAACTCTACCACAAGGCATAAGGCTGCACACTTCGGTACACTCACAAATAATAACTGTACCTGACTACAATTGACCAACTCAAAAGGATTATTACTTAGTATATATATATCGCGCTGTCATCTTTCACAGCACTGTACAGAGTATATTTATTCTTTTCCCTAATTGTCCCTCAAAGGAGATCACAATCTAATCCCTACCATAGTCATAGGTCTATTAAAAATAGTCTAAGGCCAATTTAGGGGGAAGCCAATTAACTTTTCTGTATTTTTGGGGGATGTGGGAGGAAACCGGAGAACATACAAACTCCATGCAGATGCTGCCCTGGCTGGGATTGGAACCAGGGACCCATCGCTGCAAGGCAACAGTGCTATCTACTACGCCACCATGCTACCCTACTTAAAACAACATTTTTTGTACACAGCAAAAAGGGGCAGCGCTACTTAGGACAAACTGCAACCAAATGACTACGTGCACCACGTGTGTAAAGCCTACTAATAGACAAAATACACACCCTGCATTCAAATCAGATGCACCTAACTACCATTGGAGGATGTTGGTTTCCATAATAGCTGGCATGCAAATTATGAAGTACTTGACCCTCCCACCACGATGAGGTCATCCTCTGCTGGGAGGGGCCCTACCTCTAACTAAGTTAAAAACATGCATATGCATAACCTGGGTGCGACACAAAGTGAAGTTTAACCACTTGAGGACTGCAGTGTTAAACCCCCCTAAAGACCAACCTATTTCTGACTTAATTGGCCACTGCAGCTTTAAGGCCAAGCTACATGTCACAGCTCACGAGTGATTTCCCCCCCCCCTTTTCCCTCCATCAACAGAGCTCTCTGTTGGTGGGGTCTGATTGCCCCTCCATTGTCTAAAATTAATAAAATTACCTGTTTATGGATTTTTTCATTTTCCCCGAGAACCCTCCCTCCCCCAGCCAGCCAATGACTGCAGGGTGTGCGCTGTACTTCGTACTTCTCCCGAGACTGAAGACAGGGCGGAGTTCCGCCCCTCAAGCAGGAGATGCGCGCACACCCTGCAGTAGCCGGCCCCAGGACCTGATGCCAATTGGCGTCAGGCGGTCCTGGGCCTGCCACCGCGTTCACGCCCATTGGCGTGAGGCGGTCGTTAGGTAGTTAAAGGAGCCATCAGGCAAATGCATTAGCAATCTGAACTGTCTACCTGTAGCTGTTGTCCACATTAATGTATGCTGGATCGCATACTCCATTCCCCCCCGAAGCCGTTTAAAATCGGGCCGGTATGGATTCCCGTGCCCCGGAAGTGAATGCAGGCGCAGTACTATCTGTTTGTGCAACGGAGGCACATTTGGCTGGCATAGTGTGCGGACGTACTATTACGTACTTCTGTGCACGCCCAATAGAGCAGCCAGAGGCGTGTTTCAGCTTGCCAGCCTCGCTCGCAAGCAACACCCTCCGGCCAAACCCTCCACTTGCGTATCCGCCCCCAAACCTTCCCTCCAGCCTCCGCCTAGCAGGGTGCGCACTCACTGCAAAGCTAACAAGTGCATGAGACACGCTGTGCATGTGGAAAGGCAGGCGGAGGCTGAAGGGAGGGTTTGAGGGTGGGTACGCAAGCGGAGGGTTTACCCCAAGCGTGTTGCTTGCGAGCGAGGACGGCCAGCTGGAACACGCCTCCGGCTGCTCTAATGGGCGTGCACAGATGTACGTAATAGTACGTCTGCACGCTATGCCAGCCAAATGCGCCTGCGTTCCACATTATAAAGCACTACTGCGCCTGTGGGGGGCAATTTCTTCCGGGCCGTGGGGGAGCACAACCTCAAAGTAAGGTCCCCGACCGGAGCCAAATACAGCAAACAGAGCCACTGCAGATAGGAACAGAGGTCGCGATCCAGCCCCAAAAAATGTGAGTAACACGCAGCCATGCGTGTTTTACATACAAATTACATACAAATCTTTGATGACTCCTTTAAGGGCTCGTTTCCACTATAGTGAATCCGCATCCGTCCAACGCATGCGGATTCGCACATGTAATGCAAGTGGATGGGCCCGTTTCCACTGTAGCGTTGTTGAGGTGCGTTTTTTCAGCGGTGAAAAACGCACACAAAAAACGCAGAATTCGCCTGCGAGTGGAATGCATGCGAATCGCATGCAATGTATTTAATGCGTTTTTTGCCGCGAATTCGCATAGGTACCAATGTAAATTCACACAGGCAGTGACATGGTTAAAATCGCATATACCCTCACCTATGCGAATTCGCGGCAAAAAATGCATGCAGAATCGCATCCGCATGCGATTTCATCAGCGGTGGAATCCAGGCAATTCCGCACCGCAATAGTGGAAACGAGCCCTTTACATATGCACTAAAAGCATGTTTTTTTGCATGTTGTTGAGCTTCTGTTTTGGGTTCAAGGTGTGTTTGTTGTCTCTGGGGCGGGCTCAGCGCATCTCTGCTGGTATCCAATCAGAGGCGGCCTGGTGAAATGTGATCTACCTTTTTTAAAAAAATCACCAATCACTTCTGGCATACGAGATGGTTAATTGACACTTAGTAGTGCTCTTGCCTGCTTGCTCTGCTAGTAAACGAAATGAATAGCAGAGCTTTTTCCAGCTCTGTCTTCAATTAGACTGGCATAGCTACAAACTACACAGAAGATATTTTACAGCTGCCTTTTGTTCACAAGAAGCGTTGTTCAGGCCTTTATTAGAAACTGGAAATTTTTCACCAGTAATGTGAATTAAGAGTTTTTCTTTTTCTTTCAGGAAACTTATAGTTCATACCAAAAGCCAGACAATAAATACACTCCGTGGTCTACATATGGTTTATATTATCCTAAGCAAATCATTTTCATTTTTGTTTCCCGAAACGTTACGCATGATCGGAGTAACTCATTTATGATAAAATGTTCATTCTCTCATCCCAGCCGCCTCGATGAGAAAAGAACAAATAACGTTACATTAGCTTCATTCTTCAGGGCTTTCCCCATTTGGCAAAGGCACATTTAGGAGAGCAGTTCTGGAATAAAGTCAAATATTAAAGTTCATCCATCAGCTTTAAGCAGACATTTCCTGAAACTACAAAGTCTGAACAAAATGGTTGTCTGATAAGCATAGGCTATAAGCAGCGTAAGAAGCTGCGTCAGGCCTGTTATTGGACATCCAGCTTGCAGTTGGACCTCCACTGGCAAGTCAGACAATTCCACATCCAGTGTTTTGTTTCGGGGTTTTTTGTTTGGTTTTTTTTAACACTTTTTATGCTTATAGATTCCCAGTGGGCTGCCCATTTACAAAACATCTTGGACTTCTGAAATCAACACCACCAGTTCTATTAGGTGCCAGCAGGATCTCTACTCCAGCTCCACCTTTCCTCCCACTCTTCTAATGTGGCCCCTCTTTTCCAATCCTTCCACTGGCTGCCAGTAACCCGAAGGTCCCGGGTCAAACTCTTAACCCTGTCATACAAAGGAAAAATGAAAATTACACATCGCCTCTGGAACCTTTGTCTCACATATTTGAGTCTAAGCTTCCAGAGGCTATGGATAATTGTTATTTCTATGTATACTGGGCATATGAACTGCAGTGTAAACAAGTGTGATGTTTTGGCAAGCTTTACACAGTGCATAATATGTGGTTTGATATTTCAGCAACTATATCTAGCTTTCCTTCCATAGGTCTCACACCTCGGATTCCTTTTAAGAAACATCCCATTATGGAAGAGGTGAGGTTCTCAAGGCATTCACAAATTGTCCTCATTTAACCACTTCAGGACAAGAGCAATTTTCACATATCCGCTCTGCTCCCATTCATTTGCCAATAACTTTATTACTACTTATCACACCTAAATGATCACTGTATTGTTTTTTTCGGTACAAATTGAGCTTAGTGAGTAATATTTTTGTTTAGTAATTACCTTATTTTCTATGCATTTTAAAAGAGGAAATAAGCTACAAAAATTGAAACATTGAAACACTTACTCCATTTACATCTATTATAGCTATACAATAACAGTGCTAACTATAAGTTAAGCCCACAAAATTGTATTTGCTTATCTATCCATGTTTCTTGCTTTCTCATTGTACACCATCAATGATTACAAAACCTTATTTGCAAAAATAATAGTAATATACGCTCAAGGCATACATCTTTAAAAAGCCAAGTTACTAAGGTAACAATATAGTCATTTTCTTTTATATTCTTTCACTAAGTTTTCACTTTACAAGTCCTGGTTTTGGTACAGAATATACACATTTTTATTGCTTTTGATTCATTTTGTTACTAAAAAGAATACACAAGATATAGCCCTTAACCCTAAAATCTATTCAACTACTTTTCACTGTTAAAATGTTCCCCAATATGTCTTGTGTAGCTATACTAATACTTTCACAAGTTTGATTAGAATTTTGAAAATTATTTTTTATGTTGGATTGAGTTTGTCCATACCCATTTCTCATATGATGTGGGTCCAAGCTTTAAAACACCAAAATGTATCCTACAACTCGTCCCGGATAAAATGTTATCACATGTGCCTCATTTTGTAACAAAGAGGTGGTGCACGCTCCACAATTACACTGGACGTGTATACTCCTCCAGTTAGGCTGAAGTGGTTATAGCAGTCATCTTGAGTAGTGTTGGTGTTCGAATTTGGCACAGCGAATTTGCAACACCCAAATACTCTCGGGCAACACACTTCAGCACCGTTTCAGTACTAAACAAGTGGACAGGGTCAAGGAGACTTAACTTCGTTGTGCTTCACCCAACTCTGATGCTTCCTCCTTCAAATGCTGGAAGGAGGTTGCATACAAGTCACAGGAAATGCAATGTGAAAAGCACGCAAGTAAATAACCCCGGATCCAGTCCGCTTCTTCGGCACAGAAATGCTGCTGAAGTGTGGTGTCCAGGAGTATTCAGGTGTTCCGAATTTGATGGGTATGTCAGTAAAAATGTTTTTGGATATGAATCTGTGCCTAGGAAATACAGGGCTTTGTCCGATGTTTGTGCAGTGGTTGCTGAAACGTTAAAGTGATGTAAGTATCACTTTTTATAAAAATAAAACATGTTCTCAAAAATTTAATTTTTTGCCACATAACACAAATGCTCCAATCCAGTAAGCCAAGCTGCGAAATCCAGCTGCTTTGTCTTATGGGAACACCAGAAACCTGCCATTAAAAGCATTTAGCAGCAGAATTATTGCAATTATTTCAACAAAAAAGGAGCCACTCTTCACGGAAAAACAAGCATCATTTGTATACGCATTAGAAAAAAATGTTTAAAATATAAAAAGCTGTAATCCCCATTAAGGCTGCTCTTTAAAGCAAAGCAGACCATAAAAAAAGTGTAATGATAGATTCCTTTGACATAAAACTAACAGGGTATTATCATGGTGTTACTTTTAGTATAAAACACATTTATTACTCCACAGGATGACGGCTCTAAAATGCCAAACACTGTATACATAATCACTAGTTGAACTTACTGGCATTTAAAGTGATTTACAGTGCTTCCTAGCTAGCATACTGGGCAGGTGGGTGGGGCCATAATGCAGGTCGATCACTGCTAGAGTGTACAACGTGAATAAGCAAATTATTGTCAGCTTGGTTAGAAAAATAGCCCCTCTCAGCTTTAGATAGTATGGAAATGGTTTAGGACCACCTTAGAGCTTTTACTTCTGTCCATGTCCCCCTGGATGTAAATCCCTCCTGCAGTGACACATCATTAAGTGGACCTGAACTGTAGCACAGGACAGAAGGAAAACAGAGAAATGCACCCAGTGTGTACTA